>NC_143039.1:1300000-1590000 GCF_057628025.1 Oncorhynchus mykiss | reverse complement strand
CCAGCACCATTCAGATGGGGAACAGCGCCCAGCACCATTCAGATGGGGAACAGCGCCCAGCCTTGCGTGGACCTGGGAGGGCATAGGCCCACCCACTTGGGAGCCAGGTCCAGCCAATCGGTATGAATCTTTACCCACAAAATGGCTTTATTACAAACAGAAATACTTTACCAGCACCCCCCCGCCCCCTGCTTGTCACCTGCGGTTATGAGGCCGGTTGGAGTTGGAAGCGGCTTATGGTAGAGAAATTAACATTCACATCTCTACCAGCAGCTCTGGTGGATATTCCTGCGTTCAGCATGCCAATTGCACGCCCCCGTCAACCTCTGACATCTGTGACATTGTGTTGTGCGACAAAACTGCACGTTTTTGTGGCCTTTTATTGTACCCCAGCACAAGGTGCACCTGTGTAATGATCATGCTGTTTAATCGTCTTCTTGATGTGCCGCACCTGTCAGGTGGATGGATTATCTTGACAGGTTTAAAATACTCACTAACAGGGATGGACACAATTTGAGAGATGTTTTTTTACGTGAGACGTGGGACCAACACGTTACATGTTGTGTTTTTAATGTTCTTGTTCAGTGTAGTTGAAGTCTACATTAAACTATACTACGTACAAACACGTGTCTGTGGACATCTCATTACCATAACACTTCAAGTTCCTGTAAAAACTCCCATCAGTTTTTAAATAAACACTTTTATTACCCATGATGCATCATCTAGAGGAGTAGTAGATGTAACTGTTTAGTTTTTTTTTAACCTTAATTTAACGAGCAAAGTCAGTTAAGTTAAATGAAGAACACATTCTAATTTACAATGAAGGTTTTCTGGGGAACAGATGAGTTCTCAGACTGGGCTTCTTGTTTTCCAACACCCCCCTTTACCCCCGCTGGGCTTTCTCTGTACCCCCGCTGGGCTTTCTCTGTACCCCCGCTGGGCTTTCTCTGTACCCCCGCTGGGCTTTCTCTGTACCCCCGCTGGGCTTTCTCTGTACCCCCGCTGGGCTTTCTCTGTACCCCCGCTGGGCTTTCTCTGTACCCCCGCTTGGCTTTCTCTGTACCCCCGCTTGGCTTTCTCTGTACCCCCGCTTGGCTTTCTCTGTACCCCCGCTTGGCTTTCTCTGTACCCCCGCTTTGCCCCGCTTGGCTTTCTCTGTACCCCCGCTTGGCTTTCTCTGTACCCCCGCTTGGCTTTCTCTGTACCCCCGCTTGGCTTTCTCTGTACCCCCGCTTGGCTTTCTCTGTACCCCCGCTTGGCTTTCTCTGTACCCCCGCTTGGCTTTCTCTGTACCCCCGCTTTGCCCCGCTGGGCTTTCTCTGTATCCTGTTGTCTCAGACCTTTTCATAAGGAGCCATGTTTAAAAAAAAAAAAATGGAAACATTGATTTGTTTGTTAATTTTTGGACTGTAACAGCAATGAGAATTTAGTAAAACATTGTGGTAAAATGCAAATCTGATAAAAAATAAAAAAATAAAACAAACATAATTATGCACTAGGTAAGTATAGATCATAATCTGTGATCCAAGAGGACTTTTAGTTTTTAAAAAAATGACACTTGCATGTTTGCTTGTTAGTTTATCTAAGATGGTGTTGTGTTTCCTCTTCCTGTATATAGGAAGTGACAAATAAATCATTTGGAAGCAACAACTTCCGCTCTGCTCTGGAGAATGGAGTCCTGCTCTGCCAGTGAGTATTATGGGAACTGTAGTGTATATATCTGGAGAATGGAGTCCTGCTCTGCCAGTGAGTATTATGGGAACTGTAGTGTATATATCTGGAGAATGGAGTCCTGCTCTGCCAGGGTGTATTATGGGAACTGTAGTGTATATATCTGGAGAATGGAGTCCTGCTCTGCCAGTGAGTATTATGGGAACTGTAGTGTATATATCTGGAGAATGGAGTCCTGCTCTGCCAGTGAGTATTATGGGAACTGTAGTGTATATATCTGGAGAATGGAGTCCTGCTCTGCCAGGGTGTATTATGGGAACTGTAGTGTATATATCTGGAGAATGGAGTCCTGCTCTGCCAGTGAGTATTATGGGAACTGTAGTGTATATATCTGGAGAATGGAGTCCTGCTCTGCCAGGGTGTATTATGGGAACTGTAGTGTATATATCTGGAGAATGGAGTCCTGCTCTGCCAGGGTGTATTGTGGGAACTGTAGTGTATATAGCTGGATAATGGAGTCCTGCTCTGCCAGTAGTGATGAATGAATCCCATAGGCTGTGGTTCTATAAACACCTTAGTGGTTTAAGTACCAGGTCCTGGTGTGGTCGATGGTCACGCTGTCTAACTCGTCTGTTCTTCCCTCTGTCTCTCCCTTTCTCAGTCTAATCAACCAGTTGAAACCAGGCCTTATTAAGAGAATGAACACGCTGTCTACTCCAATGGCTGGACTGGTGAGTTCACTGCGTGTAGCCGTTCTACATTTCATATGAGAAGGCAGAGGGATCTCTTGTCTGCCAGGGTGACAGTAGTTTGACGACCTGGGTCTTTCAGGAAGTCGTCCTCTGTGGTTTCCTGCTTGTCGCTCGGCGGTTCCTGCTTAGTGTGAAAGATCTGAAACTGTCTAAGGATCTAGTGATGTGATGAACATGACAAACCTGAGTGGGGCAGTCGGGCTGAGTGGGGCAGTCGGGCTGAGTGGGGCAGTCGGGCTGAGTGGGGCAGTCGGGCTGGGTGGGGCAGTCGGGCTGGGTGGGGCAGTCGGGCTGGGTGGGGCAGTCGGGCTGGGTGGGGCAGTCGGGCTGGGTGGGGCAGTCGGGCTGGGTGGGGCAGTCGGGCTGGGTGGTGAGTGGGGCAGCTCAACACATTTGGTTCAGAGGCTGGTCAAACTGTCAAGGTTCCACTTGTTTGGAAAGGATCCTGGAAAGCTATTAAGAGACTCCTCCCACCAGTCACATGATCATCCTTAGGCCAAGCCTTCTGATTGTTCTGTATGGTAACTCCCAGTACTGCTCCTCCCCTCTCTGCTCCTCCCCTCTCTGCCCCTGCCCCTCTCTGCCCCTGCCCCTCTCTGCCCCTGCCCCTCTCTGCCCCTGCCCCTCTCTGCCTCTGCCACTCCCCTCCTCCCTCTCTACCTTCCCCTCTCTGCCCCTCCCCTCTCTGCCCCTCCCCTCTCTGCCCCTCTACCTACTCTCTCCTCCAGGACAATGTGAATGTGTTTCTGAGAGCGTGTGGTACACTCGGTCTACACGAGGCTCAGCTGTTTCATCCTGGAGACCTGCAAGACCTGTCCACACGCGCTACACTCAGGTAAAACTCCTTTTATTTGGTCAATATATATATTTTATTATTTGTAGAACAAATCAAATGGAAGTGAAGGATTAATATGGTTTTCATCCCCAGCTGCTGGACTTATAGTGATGTTAGAAGGTGCCTGTTGGAGGGGCTGTTCATTAGATGGTGCCTGTTTTGCTGGAGGGGCTGTTCATTAGATGGTGTCTGTTTAGTTAGACGGTGCCTGTTTAGTTAGACGGTGCCTGTTGGAGGGGCTGTTTAGTTAGATGGTGCCTGTTTAGTTAGACGGTGCCTGTTTAGTTAGACGGTGCCTGTTTAGTTAGACGGTGCCTGTTTAGTTAGACGGTGCCTGTTTAGTTAGACGGTGCCTGTTTAGTTAGACGGTGCCTGTTTAGGTAGACTGTGTTTAATGTATTTCTTGGCCAGCGTCTCACTAGTTGGAACGTTAGTGTACGCGGACTGGACTCACTAATGACGTACACTGGCCTGTGGTTGTGTATATCGGGTTATACAGCCAGTTCTGTGTTATCACTGATTGCATGGTGTTGATAGTGGGTTGTCTGGTTTGACTTGGCAGCTAAATCACGTGGCTAGATGAGTAGTCCACAGTATGGTGTTTCACATGAGTCCTATCAGAGTGACTATTTAAACAGAATAATATTTTATAGACTGTCCATAATAGATCACCTTTTGTTAGAGAGAAGCCGTGGGTAAAGGTTAGCCGTGGGTAAAGGTTAGCCGTGGGTAAAGGTTAGCCGTGGGTAAAGGTTAGCCGTGGGTAAAGGTTAGCCGTGGGTAAAGGTTAGCCGTGGGTAAAGGTTAGCCGTGGGTAAAGGTTAGCCGTGGGTAAAGGTTAGCCGTGGGTAAAGGTTAGCCATGGGTAAACGTTAGTCAGTGTGTGTCGTCTTTGCTCGGACTAAGATCTAATTTTCTTCTCAGGTGTGCAGAGAGCAAAAGGAGGCTGAAAAACGTAAGTGGATATGTACTTGAATTGTTTGTGTGAAAGGTGTTGAGCTTTAACTTGGAATTGTCATAATTCCCATCGAAGAATCTCTTACTGTGTAACAGCCCTGCTACGACTGGCCTCTAGTCCGTCGTGACAGGGAGCAGCCTGGCCTCTAGTCTACGTTGTGACGGGGAGCGGCCCTGCTACGACTGTTCTCTAGTCCGTCGTGACGGGGAGCAGCCTGGCCTCTAGTCTACGTTGTGACGGGGAGCGGCCTGTTCTCTAGTCTAAGTCGTGACGGGGAGCGGCCCTGCTGCGACTGTTCTATAGTCTACGTCGTGATGGGGAGCGGCCCTGCTACGACTGGCCTGTAGTCTGTCGTGACAGGGAGCAGCCTGTCCTCTACATAATGAAAGATAAAGTTCCCGTCCAAAGCAGTGATCTCTCCTCCAGGTTCTAATCACCATCTACTGGCTGGGTCGGAAGGCCCAGGCGGATCCCTTCTACTCTGGCCCTCAGCTCAACCTCAAAGCGTTCGAGGGACTACTGGGCATCGCTCTGTCCAAGGTAACACGCTCCCTCACCTTAAGCCTCAGCTCAACCTCAAGGTCTTCTAGGGACCACTAAGCTTAGCTCTATGGTGTGGTACTGCTCCTCTGTCTGTACCCCACACCTGGGGCTAATACATGTACTTTGCCCTGTACAACTGAACCAATGGATATTTCTAAACGTGCGAACTCAAAGCTAAATAAAAATGTGTGTCCCCCTGTGTGTCCCCCTGTGTGTCCCCCTGTGTGTCCCCCTGTGTGTCCCCCTGTGTGTCCCCCTGTGTGTCCCCCTGTGTGTCCCCCTGTGTGTCCCCCTGTGTGTCCCAGGCTCTAGAAGAAACCCCCAGAGGCAGTGTAACAGACAGGGACTACAGTGATGTGATCTACCCAGAGAGGGATGATGAGCTGCTGCCTCTAACCCGGTCCCAGACACCCGGCTACAGCAGAGAGGACTCCGTAGAGAGCTTCAACTCGGCCCTGAGCTTTGACTCGGCGGAGTCACGTACCCTCAGCTGTATCTCTGACTCCATCCTGAGGGCCGGCAGCGAGGGTAACGACTGGAAAATGTTATAGTCAACAGCGTTGGCTGGTTTTTAGTCAGAATACGGTCAGCGCAGGATGTGGGGAGTTCCCGGTCGATACGAAAATACGCTACCAACAGAATCCAAAGTTAATGGTCACCGTATTAGTAGTCACTATCAGGAATGTCGCTCTTCCCAGAGAAGGACGTGCTTACGGCCACGGCCTTTCCCTGCCCCCCGTCCTGCCAGCTCTCTCCTCTCAGTGAGACATTCCATCTGGTTCCACACGGGTCTGATAATGGACATGTCTCATGCCTGGAGCGGGCCAGAGGCACCCTATTCCCTACGGAGTGCACTACTATAGACTAGAGCCCTATTCCCTACGGAGTGCACTACTATAGACTAGAGCCCTATTCCCTACAGAGTGCACTACTATAGACTAGAGCCCTATTCCCTACGGAGTGCACTGCTATAGACTAGAGCCCTATTCCCTACAGAGTGCACTACTATAGACTAGAGCCCTATTCCCTACGGAGTGCACTACTATAGACTAGAGCCCTATTCCCTACGGAGTGCACTACTATAGACTAGAGCCCTATTCCCTACGGAGTGCACTGCTATAGACTAGAGCCCTATTCCCTACGGAGTGCACTACTATAGACTAGAGCCCTATTCCCTACGGAGTGCACTACTATAGACTAGAGCCCTATTCCCTACGGAGTGCACTACTATAGACTAGAGCCCTATTCCCTACGTAGTGCACTACTATAGACTAGAGCCCTATTCCCTACGGAGTGCACTACTATAGACTAGGGCACTGTAAAACCCTATTCCCTACGTAGTGCACTACTATAGACTAGAGCCCTATTCCCTACGGAGTGCACTACTATAGACTAGGGCACTGTAAAACCCTATTCCCTACGTAGTGCACTACTATAGACTAGAGCCCTATTCCTTACGCAGTGCACTACTATAAACCAGAGCCCTATTAGTAGTGCACTACGTAGGGAATAGGGCTCCATTTGGGACTCTGTTAGGGATGCTCCCTAATGCCGCTCCACCGGCGGCTGTCTAGGTTCGTTACCTTCTCTCTGGCGGCTGTCTAGGTTCGTTACCTTCTCTCTGGCGGCTGTCTAGGTTCGTTACCTTCTCTCTGGCGGCTGTCTAGGTTCGTTACCTTCTCTCTGGCGGCTGTCTAGGTTCGTTACCTTCTCTCTGGCGGCTGTCTAGGTTCGTTACCTTCTCTCTGGCGGCTGTCTAGGTTCGTTACCTTCTCTCTGGCGGCTGTCTAGGTTCGTTGCCTTCTCTCTGGCGGCTGTCTAGGTTCGTTACCTTCTCTCTGGCTGTCTAGGTTCGTTACCTTCTCTCTGGCTGTCTAGGTTCGTTGCCTTCTCTCTGGCGGCTGTCTAGGTTCGTTGCCTTCTCTCTGGCGGCTGTCTAGGTTCGTTACCTTCTCTCTGGCGGCTGTCTAGGTTGGTTGCCTTCTCTCTGGCGGCTGTCTAGGTTCGTTGCCTTCTCTCTGGCGGCTGTCTAGGTTCGTTGCCTTCTCTCTGGCGGCTGTCTAGGTTCGTTGCCTTCTCTCTGGCGGCTGTCTAGGTTCGTTGCCTTCTCTCTGGCGGCTGTCTAGGTTCGTTGCCTTCTCTCTGGCGGCTGTCTAGGTTCGTTACCTTCTCTCTGGCGGCTGTCTAGGTTCGTTACCTTCTCTCTGGCTGTCTAGGTTCGTTGCCTTCTCTCTGGCTGTCTAGGTTGATTACCTTCTCTCTGGCGGCTGTCTAGGTTCGTTGCCTTCTCTCTGGCGGCTGTCTAGGTTCGTTGCCTTCTCTCTGGCGGCTGTCTAGGATCGTTGCCTTCTCTCTCTGACGGCTGTCTAGGTTCGTTACCTTCTCTCTGTTGGCTGTCTAGGTTCGTTGCCTTCTCTCTGGCGGCTGTCTAGGTTCGTTACCTTCTCTCTGGCTGTCTAGGTTCGTTGCCTTCTCTCTGGCGGCTGTCTAGGTTCGTTGCCTTCTCTCTGGCGGCTGTCTAGGTTCGTTACCTTCTCTCTGGCGGCTGTCTAGGTTCGTTGCCTTCTCTCTGGCGGCTGTCTAGGTTCGTTGCCTTCTCTCTGGCGGCTGTCTAGGTTCGTTGCCTTCTCTCTGGCGGCTGTCTAGGTTCGTTGCCTTCTCTCTGGCGGCTGTCTAGGTTCGTTGCCTTCTCTCTGGCGGCTGTCTAGGTTCGTTGCCTTCTCTCTGGCGGCTCTCTAGGTTCGTTGCCTTCTCTCTGGCGGCTGTCTAGGTTCGTTGCCTTCTCTCTGGCGGCTGTCTAGGTTCGTTGCCTTCTCTCTGGCGGCTGTCTAGGTTGGTTGCCTTCTCTCTGGCGGCTGTCTAGGTTCGTTGCCTTCTCTCTGGCGGCTGTCTAGGTTCGTTGCCTTCTCTCTGGCGGCTGTCTAGGTTCGTTGCCTTCTCTCTGTTGGACTCCTACTGGTCTGTGAGCTGCTCTCCCTCCCCTCTCCCCCCTCTCCTCCCCCCTCTCCTCTCTCCAGACTCCAGCAGTGACGTGGAGGCAGAGAACTCTTTTAGGATGAAGGCGGCGGAGGGCAGAGAATCGGGACTGAGGAACTGGGGCAACGTACCTGCACCCTTCCAGAGGAAGAAACGTGAGGAAAACCGAATTAAGGGCTGCCTCCCGAGCCCCCTCACCAGGTACTGTGATGTCATACCTACCGAATGACTGTTTTAAACAATAATTGTTAATCTTCGTTTAGTTAGTTGCTTTACCTGAGTACCACGTTTAGTTTTCTGCTAGTTGAATTTGCATGGTGTGGAGGTTTCTATTCAGTTCCGTTGTGTAGGTGTCAACGTGCGCTGATGTAATACACATCGTTGTGTAGGTGCTGATGTAATACACATCGTTGTGTAGGTGCTGATGTAATACACGTCGTTGTGTTGATGTAATACACGTCGTTGTGTAGGTGCTGATGTAAAACACATCGTTGTGTAGGTGCTGATGTAATACACATCGTTGTGTTGATGTAATACACGTCGTTGTGTTGATGTAATACACGTCGTTGTGTAGGTGCTGATGTAATACACGTCGTTGTGTAGGTGCTGATGTAATACACATCGTTGTGTTGATGTAATACACGTCGTTGTGTAGGTGCTGATGTAATACACATCGTTGTGTTGATGTAATACACATCGTTGTGTTGATGTAATACACGTCGTTGTGTAGGTGCTGATGTAATACACGTCGTTGTGTAGGTGCTGATGTAATACACGTCGTTGTGTAGGTGCTGATGTAATACACGTCGTTGTGTTGATGTAATACACGTCGTTGTGTAGGTGCTGATGTAATACACGTCGTTGTGTAGGTGCTGATGTAATACACATCGTTGTGTTGATGTAATACACGTCGTTGTGTAGGTGCTGATGTAATACACATCGTTGTGTTGATGTAATACACATCGTTGTGCTGATGTAATACACGTCGTTGTGTAGGTGCTGATGTAATACACATCGTTGTGTAGGTGCTGATGTAATACACGTCGTTGTGTAGGTGCTGATGTAATACACGTCGTTGTGTAGGTGCTGATGTAATACACGTCGTTGTGTAGGTGCTGATGTAATACACGTCGTTGTGTAGGTGCTGATGTAATACACGTCGTTGTGTAGGTGCTGATGTAATACACGTCGTTGTGTAGGTGCTGATGTAATACACGTCGTTGTGTATTCTACATTCCAGGAAGTTGGAATCAACTGTTTAAAAAAAATAAAAAGAGAACCTTGTCACATTACGAACCGAACCTCATGTTGTTGACCTAACTCTGATTGCTGATTTGCTTACCATAGCGACAGCGACTCGGACGCCGACCGGCCCCAGCCTGACGTCGTCGCGGACGACCTGGCCAGTCGACGGTTCCGCTCCCCTTCACCATCCACGCCCACAAATTTTGCGGTACCCATGAGCCCGCAGGGCACGTTGAGGCTGTGGACAGGAAGCCCTCGCCTGTTTAGGATTGACTCCCCTCCCAGACACACCGCAGTGTTCTCTCCCAGGTCAGACGGAGAGAGAGGCGTTCGTGTTTAATGGCTTTATACCAGGGTTGTGATTGTCATCACGCTAACAGCTACTGAAACAACTAGCATGAGGCTGGTCCTGTCATCAAGCTAACAGCTACTGAAACAACTAGCATGAGGCTGGTCCTGTCATCAAGCTAACAGCTACTGAAACAACTAGCATGAGGCCGGTCCTGTCATCAAGCTAACAGCTACTGAAACAACTAGCATGAGGCCGGTCCTGTCATCAAGCTAACAGCTACTGAAACAACTAGCGTGAGGCCGGTCCTGTCATCAAGCTAACAGCTACTGAAACAACTAGCATGTGGCTCAACATGGGTATGTAGTGTTGAGCTGTGAAAGGTGTGGCTGCTCCTGTCATCAAGCTAACGGCTACTGAAACAACTAGCGTGTGGCTCAACATGGGTATGTAGTGTTGAGCTGTGAAAGGTGTGGATGCTCCTAACTCTACCCGAAGCCCCGGGTGCTTGTGACGGTGTTTAGTTGGCGTATTGTCCACCTCAGAGTGTTGACGACTACTATAAAACAGACTGCTCTGGTTAGCAGCAGTTCCACAGCGTTGTGTGACCAGTGCTCCTAACTCTACCCGACGCCTCGCTGTAAGGGACTCGCTGTGTTTTTGTATTGGGAATGTCCACTGTTAACACGGACGGCTGTCCCGGTCTGTCCTCCGGTTCAACAGCAGCAGTACTGCAGCGTCTCCGTTCCCTCCCAACCCGTTCCACGACCCCCCGTCTTCCATCACCCCCAACCTCTTCTCCGAGGTGGAGCGCTCCGTCGACGAGGAACTCCTCCTGATGGAGCTGTGTGAGGAAGACTCTGAGGAGGGGCGAGAGGATCCTGACCCTGTCAAAGATGATCTGTACGCTCGGCGGTTGGAACTGGCCCTCCACCAGACGACCTCCAACCCTGGCTACAACCGCTTCCTGCCCCGCTATTGGACTCCCGAGGAGGAGGTGCACGTCAGGACCATCAGGCTGGGCTCTCAGAGGAGACCCTGGTACCACAAGATGTACAGATTCAGGTCTGGATCTGTCCCGTTACTGTGGGATGTGTAATAATAATTATAACACTACCCCTAACCCTGGTACAGGAACTGGGTTTGAATAATCCTAACTCTACCCCTAACCCTGGTACAGGGACTGGGTCATGACTGGGTTTGAATAATCCTAACTCTACCCCTAACCCTGGTACAGGGACTGGGTCATGACTGGGTTTGAATAATCCTGACTCTATCCCTAACCCTGGTACAGGGACTGGGTCATGACTGGGTTTGAATAATCCTGACTCTATCCCTAACCCTGGTACAGGAACTGGGTTTGAATAATCCTGACTCTATCCCTAACCCTGGTACAGGAACTGGGTTTGAATAATCCTGACTCTATCCCTAACCCTGGTACAGGAACTGGGTTTGAATAATCCTGACTCTATCCCTAACCCTGGTACAGGAACTGGGTTTGAATAATCCTGACTCTATCCCTAACCCTGGTACAGGAACTGGGTTTGAATAATCCTGACTCTATCCCTAACCCTGGTACAGGAACTGGGTTTGAATAATGCTGACTCTATCCCTAACCCTGGTACAGGAACTGGGTTTGAATAATCCTGACTCTATCCCTAACCCTGGTACAGGGACTGGGTTTGAATAATCCTGACTCTATCCCTAACCCTGGTACAGGGACTGGGTTTGAATAATCCTGACTCTATCCCTAACCCTGGTACAGGAACTGGGTTTGAATAATCCTGACTATCCCTAACCCTGGTACAGGTAGATGTGTGTTTTGTGCCATGGCTGGGTTCGATTTAAGGTGGGTTTGGATAATGCTTGACGTTGACGTTTGGTGTTCAACTCTTGTGTGAGAGAACCAGAATACCTCAATGCTAAACATTAAAAGCCTCGCCGTGTAATCCCAGAATACCTCAATGCTAATCATTAACAGCCTCGCCGTGTAATCCCAGAATACCTCAATGCTAAACATTAAAAGCCTCGCCGTGTAATCCCAGAATACCTCAATGCTAAACATTAAAAGCCTCGCCGTGTAATCCCAGAATACCTCAATGCTAAACATTACAAGCCTCGCCGTGTAATCCCAGAATACCTCAATGCTAAACATTACAAGCCTTGCTGTGTAATCCCAGAATACCTCAATGCTAAACATTAAAATCCCCAAACTTTTACCACAACGCTTTGCTCTGCTTTTCACCACGGCAGTTCATTCTCTCAACGTTTAGGAATTTCCATTTTTTTGTTTGGGGTGCAACTTCCTGTTTTCCTTTCTGTTGATCTTGCCCTGTTTAATCTCCTCTCTTCCTCAATTTCATTTTCATTTCATCCCTTTCCTTCTCTCTCCTTCCCCTCTTCTGTTTGTAGCCGAAAGACAACAGGTTCCTCAGGATGATTCAGGCTGTGACATCACTCCTTGGCTCATTGTTCCTGTCTTGTCTGCACCCCCTCCCTCCAGCCACCCCCATCCCGAATTTACCTTCACCCCTGTATCCCAGTTTGAGTGCTTTGTGCAACCGAAAATGAACTATTTCCGAAGGAGTAGATTTTAAACTAGGCTTGTGTGGTATCCAGATTGTCATGTCTTCATACCGACCTTGATCCATCCTGAGATATTCAGTAATACCGGCACTGAACACAAGGGCTGCCATTTTTAAACTCCACTGAGCCTCTGTAATCCGAAGGTTAGCAATGCTAACAACTACATGTAAAATCCCATAGAGAATGCTAACGGACGCATTGCAAAAATGTGTATTGTCTCAGACTTAATCGATTTGCTGGACAGACATCCCAACTATTGAAGTTCTACAAGTAATTTAAAAAAAATGCTTCTCACTTTGCTGCACGCACAAAGCAAATATTAGACTGCAAGGATCTTGATCCAGGAGGGGATTTTCTGTTATCACGCAAAGCTTGATTTTGGAAGAAGCTAACCACTTAGCTAGGTAGCTAACTAGCTACTAAATTAGCTAACCACTTAGCCAGGTAGCTAACTAGCTACTAAATTAGCTAACCACTTAGTTAGGCAGGTAGCTAACTAGCTATTAAATTAGCTAACCACTTAGCTAGGTAGGTAGCTAACTAGCTATTAAATTAGCTAACCACTTAGCTAGTTAGCTACCTACCTAGCTATTAAATTAGCTAACCACTTAGCTAGGCAGGTAGCTAACTACTAAATTTGCTAACCAGAGCATTTAATACATTTTAGACGTTTAACTTTCTCTTATTTTAATTTGTTTTATTTTTGACAGTTACACAGCAAGAATAAAGTAATTAGATATGTTGATATACAGTACCAGTCAAAAGTTTGGACACCTACTCATTCAAGGGTTTTTATTTTATTTCTACTATTTGTTATATTGTATAATAATAGTTAAGACAGACAATGAAATAACACATGGAATCATGTAGTAAGCAAAGTGTTAAACAAATTAAAATATATTTGTGATTCTTCAAAGTAGCCACCCTTTGCCTTGACAGCTTTACACTCTTGGCATTCTCTCAACCAGTTATGGGGTATTCACCTGGAATGCATTTCAATTAACAGCTGTGCCTTAAGTTAATTAGTGTAATTTCTTTCCTTAATACATTTGAGCCAATCAGTTGTGTTGTGACAAGGTTAGGGGTGGTATACAGAAGATGCCGAATAGGGATAAAAGACCAAGTCCATATTATGACGAACAGCTCAAATAAGCAAAGAGAAACAACAGTCCATTACTTTAAGATACGAAGGTCAGCCAATACGGAACATTTCAAGAACTTTGAACGTTTCTTTAAGTGCAGTTGCAAAAACCATCATGCTCTGTGATGAAACTGGCTCTCATGAGGTCCGCCACAGGAAAGGAAGTCCCAGAGCAACCTCTGCTGCAGAGGAGTTAACTACACCTCAGATTGCAGCTCAAATAAATGCTTCACAGAGTTCAAGTAACAGACACATCTCAACATCAACTGTTCAGAGGAGACTGTGTGAATCAGGCATTCATGGTTGAATTGCTGTAAAGAAACCTCAACTAAAGGAAACCAATAAGAAGAGACTTGCTTGGGGCCAAACCAATAAGAAGAGACTTGCTTGGGGCCAAACCAATAAGAAGAGACTTGCTTGGGGCCAAACCAATAAGAAGAGACTTGCTTGGGGCCAAACCAATAAGAAGAGACTTGCTTGGGGCCAAACCAATAAGAAGAGACTTGCTTGGGGCCAAAAGAACACGACCGGTGAAAATCTGTCCCTTGATCTGAGTCCAAATTTGATTGTTGTTCCAACCGCCATGTCTCTGAGACACAGAGCATTTGAACGGGTGATCTCCGCATGTGTGGTTCCCACCGTGAAGCATGGAGGTGGTGTGATGGTGTGTGGTTCCCACCGTGAAGCATGGAGGAGGAGGCGTGATGGTGACAGTCCGTGATTTATTTAGAATTCAAGGCACACGTAAGCAGCATGGCTACCACAGCGAAACTCCATCCCGTCTGGTTTGGGCTTAGTCCCACTATCATTTGTTTATCAACAGGACAATGACCCAACACACCTCCAGGCTGTGTAAGGACTATTTGACCAAGAAGGAGAGTGATGGAGTGCTGCATCAGATGACTTGGCCTCCACAATCCCCTGACCTCAACCCAATTGAGATGGTTTGGGATGAGTTGGACAGCAGAGTGAAGGAAAAGCAGCCAACAACTGCTCAGCATATGTGGGAACTCCTTCAAGACTGTTGGAAAAGCATTCCTCATGAATCTGGTTGAGAGAATGCCAGGAGCGTGCAAAGCTGTCATCAAGTCAAAGGGTGGCTACTTTGAAGAATCTAAATATAAAATTGATTTGTTTAAAATTAACACTTTTTTTTGGACACTATGATTCCATGTTATTTAATAGTTTTGTTGTCTTCACTATATTATTCTTAATGTAGAAAATAGTAAAAATAAAGAAAAACCCTTGAATGAGTAGGTCAGTCCTTTGCCTAGTGGTTAGAGCGTTGGACTTGTAACCGAAATGTTGCAAGATCGAATCCCTGAGCAATGTTTAAGTACTATCATAGAACGTGGGCTTTTAGACCCACACCTCGTATAACTAATAGTTAGTTAGTTATAAGTTACATCTCTGGCTAAGATTTAGTTGTGAATTCCATCCTGTAATTAGATCACGTGGCGCGTTCTGCACAACAGTGAGACTCAACGCTCCCGCCTCAACATCACATGACCTGGGGACTATCGGTAAGCTTCATAATGGAACAATTGTGACCGGTAAAACGAACGCCATCTTTATCTCCTAACATATTGTACAAGTTGACTGCAGGTATTTACTTAAAGTAATATTATACTAATTATTATACTATCTAATATTCAAATGTATTAATTTCAAGTAGTTTTAACGGTATTTGAGAAATAATTCCCGTGGCTATATCCAAAAACCCCAGTATACCACCCAAGCCTACTTTTAAACCACGTCATTGTGACAGTTATAGCTTTTTAAACAACCTGCGACAAGCTTATCACCTTTGTCATATAGGCAGGGACCGAGCCTTCCGTTAAAATCTACTGCGAAGGGCAGGACTGGAGTCATTTGTTTAAAAAAATGTAAGCTATGTGCTTGTCCATAATCATCATGCAAATAATATTGCCCTGTAGATGTGCTACCAAAGTGATGAGGCTGTAAACATTTTATATGAAGCCTTTATTGGGAAGTGTTTTTAATGCTAAAGGTGTATTGTTGACATTGGAGTTATGACGATCTCTCTGTCTCACACACACACACACACACACACACACACACACACACACACACACACACACACACACACACACACACACACACGGCATCGGGTCGGCAGGGTAGCCTAGTGGTTAGAGCGTTGGACTTGCAACCTATTCATAATGGCTTCTGGTCAAAAGAAGTGTCCAAGAAAATCAAATGGGGTTTTAGATTTGAACTGTGATGTACCAAACTAACAATGTAACAGTGGGTCAATAAACAACATGGTCTTTTTTTTAAAAGTATTTGGCGTTAGTGTGGTGAATGTTCAGCGTCGGTCACGGCCGCGTGTAATATGAATGGTTTGGACGTTGTCCTTGCTGATCTACGTCGGTCGCGGCCCGGTGTGAATTGGGATAGTTAGGATTCCGTCCTTGTTGTTAGGACGTTCACTAGTGTTGCACGGTATATTGAAACTATGGTGTGTTTTAAAAAAATAAATTCTAGAAAATGAAAAACGGGTTCTGTACTAGAATTTGTTACTTTCGGAATCAAATGTGTCTGACTTCTAATGATTGAGAGGATCTGTCTATCAGTGCAGCCGATGTCCCCTTATAGCGAGAGTCCCTTCACTGTTCCACTTCCTCATTTTTAGCTCTAGTCTGTCCTGAGGAACCACTGGGAGCCTGGGCTGCTTCATGTTATCTCCTCTCTCATACTGACCCTAGTCTGTCCTGAGGAACCACTGGGAGTCTGGGCTGAGGAACCACTGAACTCACTGGGAGTCTGTCCTGAGGAACCTCTGGGAGTCTGTCCTGAGGAACCTCTGGGAGTCTGTCCTGAGGAACCTCTGGGAGTCTGTCCTGAGGAACCTCTGGGAGTCTGTCCTGAGGAACCTCTGGGAGTCTGGACTGTATCATGTTAGCTCCTCTCTCATACTGACTAGTCTGTCCTGAGGAACCTCTGGGAGTCTGTCCTGAGGAACCTCTGGGAGTCTGTCCTGAGGAACCTCTGGGAGTCTGTCCTGAGGAACCTCTGGGAGTCTGTCCTGAGGAACCTCTGGGAGTCTGGACTGTATCATGTTAGCTCCTCTCATACTGACCCCAGTCTGTCCTGAGGAACCTCTGGGAGTCTGTCCTGAGGAACCTCTGGGAGTCTGGACTGTATCATGTTAGCTCCTCTCTCATACTGACTAGTCTGTCCTGAGGAACCTCTGGGAGTCTGTCCTGAGGAACCTCTGGGAGTCTGTCCTGAGGAACCTCTGGGAGTCTGGACTGTATCATGTTAGCTCCTCTCATACTGACCCCAGTCTGTCCTGAGGAACCTCTGGGAGTCTGGACTGTATCATGTTAGCTCCTCTCTCATACTGACTAGTCTGTCCTGAGGAACCTCTGGGAGTCTGGACTGTATCATGTTAGCTCCTCTCATACTGACTAGTCTGTCCTGAGGAACCTCTGGGAGTCTGGACTGTATCATGTTAGCTCCTCTCTCATACTGACTAGTCTGTCCTGAGGAACCTCTGAGTCTGGGCTGCACCACTTGTCCTGCACAGAAGTTAACACACTTGAATAATTCAACACGGCCGTGTAGAGATGTTGAAATGTTGGTTTCATGTTCGCAAAACAATGTCTAGAACACTTTCCAATGCAGTAAGGTTTCCTTGCTAGCTTACAGCTGAAACCAACATCAATTCACTACCGTACCTTGTCTGTTATAATATGCAAACCATAATTCAAAATATTGCTGATTTTACAAAGCTGATAGTCACAATGTCTCTCAGTCAAGATCATCATTACTGAAGGCTGTGACTCTGTGTGAATGAGGTCATAGGTCTCACTTTCATTAAAATATATATTGCTTCTTAAATGCAAATGTTGATCAGTACAATAAAATAAGTCCTAAATGGAAACAGGATGTTTTTCCACCTGTAGTCTCAAGAAATCAGCCAAAACAAGCTCAATAACTCAATGCATGCACACACTCCTGTTGAATATCTATTCCCCTGTATTGTGACTAGACCTGGGTGAAACTGGGTAAATCAAGATGTTTCCATGGAGATTTACTTAAAAAATAAATGCCTTCATGCATTTTATTTAGTTACTATAGTCAAATTGCTTGATGTAATGCATACATTACATTTTAATTTGAATGATATTGAACTCAACTCTGGATCGAGTGACTTTCTGTGACTTTGGCAGATGTTGTCATGGTATCTGCTATCGGGATACTGAACCTGGGATCGTGGTGACACTAGTGTTCACTGCTATCGGGATACTGAACCTGGGATCGTGGTGACACCGGTGTTCACTGCTATCGGGATACTGAACCTGGGATCGTGGTGACACTAGTGTTCACTGCTGTCGGGATACTGAACCTGGGATCGTGGTGACACTAGTGTTCACTGCTGTCGGGATACTGAACCTGGGATCGTGGTGACACTAGTGTTCACTGCTACGGTCTTCTGCAGTGGGGTTCTAGAGAGCGGGTATATCATGTGGTTGTGTGTGGCTCAGTTGGTAGACCATGGCACTTGGCAATACCAGGGCTGTGGGTTCAGTACTGCAATACCAGGGCTGTGGGTTCAGTTACTGCAATACCAGGGCTGTGGGTTCAGTTACAGCTGGTATCATCAGTACTGCAATACCAGGGCTGTGGGTTCAGTACGGCAATACCAGGGCTGTGGGTTCAGTACGGCAATACCAGGGCTGTGGGTTCAGTTACTGCAATACCAGGGCTGTGGGTTCAGTTACGGCAATACCAGGGCTGTGGGTTCAGTACTGCAATACCAGGGCTGTGGGTTCAGTACTGCAATACCAGGGCTGTGGGTTCAGTACTGCAATACCAGGGCTGTGGGTTCAGTACTGCAATACCAGGGCTGTGGGTTCAGTTACTGCAATACCAGGGCTGTGGGTTCAGTTACTGCAATACCAGGGCTGTGGGTTCAGTTACTGCAATACCAGGGCTGTGGGTTCAGTTACTGCAATACCAGGGCTGTGGGTTCAGTACTGCAATACCAGGGCTGTGGGTTCAGTACTGCAATACCAGGGCTGTGGGTTCAGTACTGCAATACCAGGGCTGTGGGTTCAGTACTGCAATACCAGGGCTGTGGGTTCAGTACTGCAATACCAGGGCTGTGGGTTCAGTACTGCAATACCAGGGCTGTGGGTTCAGTACTGCAATACCAGGGCTGTGGGTTCAGTACTGCAATACCAGGGCTGTGGGTTCAGTACTGCAATACCAGGGCTGTGGGTTCAGTTACTGCAATACCAGGGCTGTGGGTTCAGTTACTGCAATACCAGGGCTGTGGGTTCAGTTACTGCAATACCAGGGCTGTGGGTTCAGTTACTGCAATACCAGGGCTGTGGGTTCAGTACGGCAATACCAGGGCTGTGGGTTCAGTACTGCAATACCAGGGCTGTGGGTTCAGTACTGCAATACCAGGGCTGTGGGTTCAGTTACCGTTGGTATCACCAGTACTGGAGATGAAGAAAAAATAATGTAAGCATCAATTATTTATTTTTCTATTGTATGTTTTCTCCGTGTAACTCTGTATATGTTGAACTGCTTTGCTTTATCTTGACGCAGTTGCAAATGAGAACTTGTTCTCAACTAGCCTACCTGGTTAAATAAAAATAGTGAGGTGATTTGAATAAATGGATCTGCTAAATGGCATGTATCTGAGTGTCCAGTGGTCTGGTCTTTCTCTGGTTCCTGTAGAAACTTGGAGGTAAACCCAGGATGGATATGGTGAGTTAACGGCGCTCGCTTGGCTCTATGGCGCCCCCCCCCCCCCACCCCGCTGGGCTTTAGTGCCCCCCCCCTCCCCAGCTGGGCTCGCTTGGCTTTAGCGCCCCCCCCTCCCCAGCTGGGCTCGCTTGGCTTTAGCGCCCCCCCCTCCCCTGCTGGACTCGCTTGGCTTTAGTGTCCCCCCCTCCCTTGCTGGGCTCGCTTGGCTATATGCCCCCCCACCCCGCTTGGCTTAGCGCCCCCTGCTGGATGAAGTACTTAATTTTCATACTTGAGTAAAACTGAAGATACCTTAATTGAAAATGACTCAAGTGAAAGTAATCCAGTAAGATACTACTTGAGTTGAAGTACAATGGTTTGGTTTGGCTCAGTCTGCTGGCTGGCTTGGTTTGGTTTGGCTCAGTCTGCTGGCTGGCTTGGTTTGGTTTGGCTCAGTCTGCTGGTTGGCTTGGCTTGGTTTGGCTCAGTCTGCTGGCTGGCTTGGCTTGGTTTGGCTCAGTCTGCTGGCTGGCTTGGCTTGGTTTGGCTCAGTCTGCTGGCTGGCTTGGCTTGGTTTGGCTCAGTCTGCTGGCTGGCTTGGCTTGGTTTGGCTCAGTCTGCTGGCTGGCTTGGCTTGGTTTGGCTCAGTCTGCTGGCTGGCTTGGCTTGGTTTGGCTCAGTCTGCTGGCTGGCTTGGCTTGGTTTGGCTCAGTCTGCTGGCTGGCTTGGCTTGGTTTGGCTCAGTCTGCTGGCTGGCTTGGCTTGGTTTGGCTCAGTCTGCTGGCTGGCTTGGCTTGGTTTGGCTCAGTCTGCTGGCTGGCTTGGCTTGGTTTGGCTCAGTCTGCTGGCTGGCTTGGCTTGGTTTGGCTCAGTCTGCTGGCTGGCTTGGCTTGGTTTGGCTCAGTCTGCTGGCTGGCTTGGCTTGGTTTGGCTCAGTCTGCTGGCTGGCTTGGCTTGGTTTGGCTCAGTCTGCTGGCTGGCTTGGCTTGGTTTGGCTCAGTCTGCTGGCTGGCTTGGCTTGGTTTGGCTCAGTCTGCTGGCTGGCTTGGCTTGGTTTGGCTCAGTCTGCTGGCTGGCTTGGCTTGGTTTGGCTCAGTCTGCTGGCTGGCTTGGCTTGGTTTGGCTCAGTCTGCTGGCTGGCTTGGCTTGGTGGGGCTCAGTCTGCTGGCTGGCTTGGCTTGGTGGAATGTTGGACAGTGATCAGGATTTCATTGTAATATACTATCTGCAGTGTTCTCTCTCGTTCGTCTTTCACTTCTCTCTCTCGTCTCTTTTGCTCTCTTCACGACAACAGGAGCAAATCGTTGAATGACATCAGGCGGTTCCCGTCGCCCACGCAAGTGGTGCGCCAGGTTTCTGAGGGTGGCATGGAGCTGAGCCCCAGCGCCGTGAGCCAAGACCAGCTGCAGATGGTCAGAGCCCGGGTCCACGAGAGTGAGGCCAAGTGGCACAATGTGAGTCCACACACACAGGCATCCATTACCTGTCCCATCCTGACCGTCTAACTACTCTCCTGACCCATTTCTCATCTGACTGAAATTCCACAATCAGTGATCTCTTTGTGCCCCAACCTATGACTCTGTCAAATCACCCTGACATCTTAAAAGTGTTGTTTAAAAACCACACTCCCCGGAGGTCTTCACTGGGTTAATTGTTGCCACTACAAATGAATTCAACAGCAGTTCTTGTGTCCGTCGTGATTCATCTTGTTTTAAGTGTTACCCCCACTACCTCCTGTCAGGACCTGACCAAGTGGAAGCTCCGGCGGCACAGGTCTAACTGTGACCTGCGGAGGAAGATGCAGGAGAGGGACAACATCGTCCTGATGGCCAACGCAGGGGTCGGTACAGTCGGGACATTCAATAGTCTGCAAGAGGACAGGTAAAGGGGACGGACATGGAAGACAGACTTAAATAAATAACTTTAGAGTAGTACCTGTGTGTGTCTGTGTGTGGATGCCTGCCTGCCCATTCTGCTGTGACATGAACATCACTATTCATATGTTTCCTCTCTTCATCTGGTATCACAGGGAAGAGGATGAGGAGTCCCTATGCAGCAATGGCCACAAGGTCTCTCCGTCCACCTCGTTCATGGAGGGGTCCCTGGTGCTCCGACCCCACACCAGAGCCCCCACCTCGGTAAGTGAGGGTTCCCTGGAGCTCCGACCCCACACCAGAGCTCCGCTGGCCCTCAGCTCCTCCGTGGAGTCACCCTACAGCCCCGGAGCGTCGGAACCCTTCACCGCCCCCAGCGTGACCCTCCAGGGACCCGGAGCCGTGCCCCAATCAGAGCCCCTCGTCCTAGAGGGGAGGCGTCACACACCGGTGGAGCCAGACGGAGCTGGAGGATTAGCCACTTTCCCCAACTCTGCCTCTCCCATCTCCTCCCAGACCCAGACCATCTCTAGCCCAGCTCTCTTCATCTCCACTGGACGAGACCACAACGTCTCCTTGCTCTCAAATGGGATCCCGACGTCCCTCCCTGGATCTAGCTCCGGTCTTACTACTGGTACCAGTTCTTCTCTAACTACCTCTAACCCGGTGAACGGTACCGGCTCTAACCTAACCAGCGGAACCGGCTCTAACCTAACCAGCGGAACCGGCTCCCACAGCCCCTCTGCCTCCATGGACATCCCAGACCAAGCCCTCCTCTCTACTGTAGAGTCCCTGACCTCGGTGGGAGCCCCGGGTCATGTCTCAGCTCCCCAGCAGCAGGAGCTTCCCCTCTACAGGTACAGTTCCAGGGCTCCGGGAGGAAGAGGAAGAGGATCTGCCTCTCTCCCCAGGGGATACCGCCGGTCTGAGGGCTCTTTGTCCTGCCTCTCTGCCGGCTTCACCCCCCGACCGTTTGGAGCCAAGTCCTCCAGAGTGTCCTCGCTACCCAGGCTCTACAATGTGAGGAATGCCTCCGTCTCTGTTCCTCCGTCTCTCTCTGTCCCCCCCCCCCGTGTCTCTCCCTCTGTTTCTCTCTGTGTGACTAATGCCCCCTTCATTTGTACAGTGTTTCAGTATTATTTCAACAGTTGTACACTACATCTCTTGTGATTGGATGCTCCCGTGTTCACTGTATCTAAATAAATGTGGGTGGGTGGTCTTGGTACTTGTAGTTCTCCTTGGTAGTATTTGGAGGGAGATGTCTGTGTGTGGGTGGTCTTGGTACTTGTAGTCCTCCTTGGTAGTATGTGGAGGGAGAGGTGTGTGTGGTCTTGTTACCGTGTGCTTCCTGATCCTCTTCCATCTCCTATGAATAATGCAGTACTATAACAGGAGACTGCTGGCTGACTCACTGCCCAGCCTGATGCCCAATGGCACCCTATTCCCTATATAGGGCGGCAGGTAGCCTAGTGGTTAGAGCGTTGGGCCAGCACCCTGTTCCCTATATAGGGCCGGCAGGTAGCCTAGTGGTTAGAGCGTTGGGCCAGCAACCTGTTCCCTATATAGGGCCGGCAGGTAGCCTAGTGGTTAGAGCGTTGGGCCAGCACCCTGTTCCCTATATAGGGCCGGCAGGTAGCCTAGTGGTTAGAGCTTTGGGCCAGCACCCTATTTCCCTATATAGGGCGGCAGGTAGCCTAGTGGTTAGAGCGTTGGGCCAGCAGCCTGTTCCCTATATAGGGCCGGCAGGTAGCCTAGTGGTTAGAGCGTTGGGCCAGGACCCTGTTCCCTATATAGGGCGGCAGGTAGCCTAGCGGTTAGAGCGTTGGGCCAGCACCCTGTTCCCTATATAGGGCCGCAGGTAGCCTAGCGGTTAGTGTTGGGCCGCTAACCTGAAAGGTCACTGGTTTCAATACCCGAGCAGACAAGGTGAAGAATGTGCCCTTGAGCAAAGCACTTCATCCTCATTTTCTCCAGGGAAACAACACATTACACTGCACCCATCATACTACTATGACTGACCCTGTAAAACAACACCTATCATACTACTATGACTGACCCTGTAAAACAACACCTATCATACTACTATGACTGACCCTGTAGAACTCTGCCCTGTCTTCTACCTACAGTTGGAGAACTCTCTGCTGAATGAAAATGGAAACGGTTCCCTGCTCCCCACCAAGACTGCTCCCACCCACCCCCAGAAAATGGTCACTATCTCGGAGGTCGCTGTCAGGGCTCAGCCCTGGGCCACAGCCAATCAGAGCAGTGTGAACCAGGAAGTAGAGGAGGGTGGGAGTCAGACCCAGCCCTCCATCCTGAAGACCAGAGGGGTTCCTGGACCTGCCACCCACCCCAAACCCTTACCCCCTTCTCTCCGGCCCAGCCTCCCTGTCGCAGTCAGACAGAATGGCTCTGCCCAGGTGAGCTCAACACCTTGTGAATCACATCATCTGTACCTGGACTGTCTTAATTAGGGACAGAGTTTCACCCAACTGTTTAATTCATCTTTATTTAACCCAGGTAGGCTAGTTGAGAACACCTTTATTTAACCCAGGTAGGCTAGTTGAGAACACCTTTATTTAACCAGGTAGGCTAGTTGAGAACACCTTTATTTAACCAGGTAGACTAGTTGAGAACACCTTTATTTAACCCAGGTAGGCTAGTTGAGAACACCTTTATTTAACCCAGGTAGGCTAGTTGAGAACACCTTTATTTAACCCAGGTAGGCTAGTTGAGAACACCTTTATTTAACCCAGGTAGGCTAGTTGAGAACACCTTTATTTAACCAGGTAGGCTAGTTGAGAACACCTTTATTTAACCCAGGTAGGCTAGTTGAGAACACCTTTATTTAACCAGGTAGGCTAGTTGAGAACATGTTCTCGTTTACAACTGCGACCTGGCCCAGATAAAGAAAAGCAGTGTGACACAACAGAGTTAAACATGGAGTAAACAAACAGTCAATAACAACAGAGTTACACATGGAGTAAACAAACAGTCAATAACACAATAGGAAAGTCAGTGTTTGCACATGAGGTAGGACAAGGGAGGGAAGGCAATGAGGAGGCCATTGTGGTAAAAAAATTACAATATAGCAATTACACTGGAGCGGTAGATGTTGCAGAAGATAAATGTGCAAGTAGAGATACTGGGGTGCAAAGGAGCATAATAACAATTTGGGGATGAGGTAGTTGGTTGGGCTATTTACAGATTGGCTGTGTAGAGGTGAGCTGCTCTGACAGCTGATGCTTAAAGTTAGTGAGGGAGATATGAGTCTCCAGCTTCAATGATTTTTGCAGTTCGTTCCAGTCATTGGCAGCAGAGAACTGGAAGGAAAGGCGGCCAAAGGAGGAATTGGCTTTGGGAATGACCAGTGAGATACACCTGCTGGAGTGCGTGCTATGGGTGGTTGCTGCTATGGTGACCAGTGAGCTGAGATAAGGCAGGGCTTTACCTAGCATAGACTTATAGATGACCTGGAGCAAGTGGGTTTGGTGACAAATATGTAGCGAGGGCCTGCCAACGAGAGCGTACAGGTCGCAGTGGTGTGTAGTACTGCGAGTGGTGCAGTGGTGTGTAGTACTATATGGGGCTTTGGTGACAAAACGGATGGCACTGTGAACGACTGCATCCAATCTGCTGACTAGAGTGTTGGAGACTTTTGTAAATGACATCAACGAAGTCAAGGATTGGTAGGATAGTCAGTTGTACGAGGGTATGTTTGGCAGCATGAGTGAAGGACGCTTTGTTGCGATATAGGAAGCCGGTTCTAGATTTAATTTTGGATTGGAGATGTTTAATGTGAATCTGGAAGGAGAGTTTAGTCTAACCAGACATCTAGGTATTTGTAGTTGGTATTTGGTAGACAAATATTTGTAGACATATTCTAAGTAAACCGTCCAGAGTAGTGATGCTAGACGGGCGGGCAGCGATCGGTTGAAGAGCATGCATTTAGTTTTACTTGCATTTAAGAGCAGTTGGAGGCCACGGAAGGAGAGTTGTATGGCATTGAAGCTCATCTGGAGGTTAGTTAACAGTGTCCAACGAAGGGCCAGAGGTATACAGAATGTTGTCGTCTGAGTCAAGGTGGATCAGAGAATAACCAGCAGCAAGAGTGACATCATTGATATATACAGAGAAGAAAGTCGGCCCGAGAATTGAACCCTGTGGCACCCCCATAGACTGCCAGAGGTCCGGACAACAGACCCTCCGATTTGACACACTGAACTCTATCAGAGAAGTAGTTGGTGAACCAGGCGAGGCAGTCATTTGAGAAACCAGGGCTGTTGAGTCTGCCAATAAGAATGTGGTGATTGACAGAGTCGAAAGCCTTGGCCAGGTCAATGAATACGGCTGCACAGTTCTCTTATCGATGGCGGTTATGATATCGAGGCTTGGGCTAGTTGCTGTGGGGGATGTAGAGCTGTTGACCGGTATAGGGGTAGCCAGGTGGAAAGCATGGCCAGCCATAGAAAAATGCTTTATTAATGAAAAATGCTTTTTTAATGAAATTCTCTATCGTAGTGTTATCGGCGGTGACTGTCTTTCCTAGCCTCAGTGCAGTGGGCAGCTGCATGGATTTTAGGTTCCCCTGAACCCTTTTCAGAGTTTGTGCTACAGGATGCTAATTTCTTTTAAAAGCTAGCCTTTGCTTTCCTAACTGCCTGTGTATATTGGTTCCGAACTTCCATGAAAAGTTGTATATCACGGGGGCTATTCGATGCTAATGCAGTACGCCACAGGATGTTTTTGTGCTGGTCAAGGGCAGTCAGGTCTGGAGTGAACCAAGGGCTATATCTGTTCCTAGTTTTACATTTTTTGAATGGGGCATGCTTATTTAAGTTGGCGAGGAAAGTATTTTTAAAGAATAACCAGGTATCCTCTACTGACGGGTTGAGGTCAATATCCTTACAGGAGACTCGGGCCAGGTCGATTAGAAAAACCTGCTCGCAGAAGTGTTTCAGGGAGCTTTTGACAGTGATGAGTGGAGGTCGCTTGACTACAGACCCATTACAGACGCAGGCAATGAGGCAGTGGTCACTGAGATCCTGGTTGAAGACAGGTGTATTTAGAGAGCAGGTTGGTCAGGATATATATGAGGGTGCCCGTGTTTACGGATTTGGGGTTGCACCTTGTAGGTTAATTGATAATTTGTGTAAGAGGGTATCTAGTTTAGATTGCAGGACGGACGGGGGTGTTGAGCATGTCCCAGTTTAGGTCACCTAACAGTACGAGCTCTGAAGATAGATGGGGGGGGAAATCAATTCACATAATGGTGTCCAGAGCACAGCTGGGGGCAGAAGGTGGTCTATATAGCAAGCAGCAACGGTGAGAGACTGGTTTCTGAAAAGGTGGATTTTTAAAAGTAGAAGCTTGAATTATTTGGGCACAGACCTGGATAGCATGACAGAACTCTAGGCTATATCTGCAGTAGGTTGCAACTCCGCCCCCTTTGGCAGTTCTATCTTGTCGGAAAATGTTATAGTTAGGGATGGCAATTTCAGGGTTTTTGTCTTCCTAAGCCAGGATTGACACGGCTAGGACATCAGGGTTGGCAGAGTGCTGAAGCAGCGAATAAAACAAACTTAGGGAAGAGGCTTCTGATGTTAACATGCATGAAACCAAGACTTTTACGGTTACAGAAGTCAACAGATGAGAGCACCTGGGGAATGGGAGTGGAGCTAGGGGCTGTAGGGCCTGGGTTAACCTCTACATCACTAGAGGAGGAGTAGGGTATGGCTAAAGGCTATAAGAACTGGTCGTCTAGTGTGTTCGGAACAGAGAGTAAAAGGAGCAGGTTTCTGGGAGCTGAAGAATAGATTCAAGGCATAATGTACAGACAAGGATGTGAATACAGTGGAGGTAAACCTAGGCATTGTGTGACGATGAGCGAGGTTTTGTCTCTAGAGACACCATTTAAACCAGGTGGGAGATAGCTAGCCCTTTTGCTCTAAGGCATATTGAGCAGGGCTGGAGGCTCTACAGTGAAATAAGACACTAATCACTAACCAAAACAGCAATGGGAAAAGGCATATTGACATTAGGGAGAGGCATGAGTAGCCGAGTGATCATAGGGTCCAGTGAGTAGCTAGGCGAGCTGTCGGCACGGCGATTCAGACAGCTAGCGGGCCGGGGTTAGCAGAAGGGCCTTATAGGGATGTCGCGACGGAAGGGTCTGTTGACACGGCGATTCAGACAGCTAGCGGGCCGGGGTTAGCAGAAGGGCCTTAGGGGGATGTCGCGACGGAAGGGTCTGTTGACACGGCGATTCAGACAGCTAGCGGGCCGGGGTTAGCAGAAAGGCCTTAGGGGGATGTCGCGACGGAAGGGTCTGTTGACACGGCGATTCAGACAGCTAGCGGGCCGGGGTTAGCAGAAGGGCCTTAGGGGGATGTCGCGACGGAAGGGTCTGTTGACACGGCGATTCAGACAGCTAGCGGGCCGGGGTTAGCAGAAGGGCCTTAGGGGGATGTCGCGACGGAAGGGTCTGTTGACACGGCGATTCAGACAGCTAGCGGGCCGGGGTTAGCAGAAGGGCCTTAGGGGGACGTCGCGACGGAAGGGTCTGTTGACACGGCGATTCAGACAGCTAGCGGGCCGGGGTTAGCAGAAGGGCCTTAGGGGGATGTCGCGACGGAAGGGTCTGTTGACACGGCGATTCAGACAGCTAGCGGGTCGGGGTTAGCAGAAGGGCCTTAGGGGGATGTCGCGACGGAAGGGTCTGTCGGCACGGCGATTCAGACCGCTAGCGGGTCGGGGTTAGCAGAAGGGCCTTAGGGGGATGTCGCGACGGAAGGGTCTGTCGACACGGCGATTCAGACAGCTAGCGGGCCGGGGTTAGCAGAAGGGCCTTAGGGGGATGTCGCGACGGAAGGGTCTGTCGACACGGCGATTCAGACAGCTAGCGGGCCGGGGTTAGCAGAAGGGCCTTAGGGGGATGTCGCGACGGAAGTGTCTGTCGGCACGGCGATTCAGACAGCTAGCGGGCCGGGGTTAGCAGAAGGGCCTTAGGGGGATGTCGCGACGGAAGGGTCTGTCGACACGGCGATTCAGACAGCTAGCGGGCCGGGGTTAGCAGAAGGGCCTTAGGGGGATGTCGCGACGGAAGGGTCTGTTGACACGGCGATTCAGACAGCTAGCGGGCCGGGGTTAGCAGAAGGGCCTTAGGGGGATGTCGCGACGGAAGGGTCTGTTGTAGCCTCCTCGGACGGTTACATCGGCAGACCAGTCGGGATGGATCGGCAGGGCTCCGTGTAGTAAAAGGGGTCCGGGCCAATTGGCAAAATGGGTATTGTAGCCCAAGAAATAATTGACTGATGGACCTCTTCAGCTAGCCGAGAGATGGGCGTAGCACGAGGCTAGGCTAACTGGCGTTTGCTTCCGGACAGAGACGTTAGCCTGGAGTAGCCATTCGGATAGCAGCTAGCTAGCTGGGAGATGGGCGTAGCACGAGGCTAGGCTAACTGGCGTTTGCTTCCAGACAGAGACGTTAGCCTGGAGTAGCCATTCGGATAGCAGCTAGCTAGCTGGGAGATGGGCGTAGCACGAGGCTAGGCTAACTGGTGTTTGCTTCCGGACAGAGACGTTAGCCTGGAGTAGCCATTCGGATAGCAGCTAGCTGCGATAATCCAGGTGAAAAAGTTCAGAGCTTGCGGTAGGAATCCGGAGATGTGGTAGAGAGGAAGCGGTCCCCGATATGCTCTGGGTTGAATCGCGCTGTGCAGATTGGCAGTAGTTGACCGGGCTGAGGTTAGCTGATGACAGCTAGCAGTGGCTAAATGACTACTAGCTAGTAACTAGTTAGCTGGCTAGCGTCTGTTGTGGGTTCTATAGAAAATAGATCCATACCACATTGGGTGAGGTGAGTTTCAGGAGAGTATGTTAAAATTGAGGTAAAAAATATATTAAATTATTTATGAAGGAAACAAAGATATCTACACGTGACAAGACAAAGACGTCTGACTGCTACGCCATCTTGGAGTACTACAACGATGTGTATAAACCATAGCTGGCTGACTGGGGTGCTTTATTGAAGCCATTGAGTAGCCATCTTGGAACTTCTCAATTGTAGGACTTTGAACCTGCCCTCGTGGGGGGGGGGGGTCTGGTTTCGTGGCACATTGAATCTCCAGGTGTCACCTTCACCTTGCGTCTCCTCCTCAGGTACGTCACAGTGACAGAGTGAGTCTTACCTTGAAGATTAACAGTCGACCACACTTTGGTTTCAACACTCACTGGGACTCGACAGGAGCAAGAGTCGGAGGCATCCAACCAGGTGAGATTTGACTCCACCACTCCCCTCCTTCAGGGATGGATGGGGACACCTATATCCTGTGTACCGTGTTGTTGTTAGCATTGGTTGTAATCCAATAAGAGTTTACCAAAGTAGGTAAGATGTCCACAGAAATGTAGCAACAGCAGTAAGTAATGGATGAATAGAAGTTTGAACAAACAGATGAATATTTATCTTTTTTTTTGGGGGGGGGGGGTATGTTTTAGTCTAAAGGGGTCTTGGTGCTAGAAACGGTTGAATTGACCGTGGCTGGGTCGTTAGTAATGACACTGGTTGTTCCACCGATGTCCATTACCTGCAGTACAGGGAGATATTCATGAATGTTTAAACAGACCTGTGAGAGGTGTGACTTACCCTGCAACAGAGACCTAGTCAGAACCACTCTGGATATCTGTACTCAGGAGATCGACAACCTTATCCTGTTCCTCTGGGTCGGTCAGGTGTGACTGGAAATACCATCTACTGCTGTCCTGTAGCTCCTCTCTCTCCTGCTGTCCTGTAGCTCCTCTCTCTCCTGCTGTCCTGTAGCTCCTCTCTCTCCTGCTGTCCTGTAGCTTGCCTCAACATAGTGAAAGCCTCTCCTCTCCCTCCAGGTAGTCCTGCAGAGTTGTGCCAGCTCCGTGCAGGTGATGAGATAGTGTCTGTTGGTGGGCACAGGGTGGCAGAGATGAGCCACAGCCAGTGGAAGGGCATGATGACCTCTGCCCTGCAGAAAGGCAGTCTCACCATGGATGTACAGCGCCATGCTAACAACGGTGTGCGAAAGACTCCCCCTGACCTGCTGGGAGCTCTGTTTGTCCCTCACCACTTCCCTTGCTGGGAGCTCTGTTTGTCCCTCACCACTTCCCCTGCTGGGAGCTCTGTTTGTCCCTCACCACTTCCCTTGCTGGGAGCTCTGTTTGTCCCTCACCACTTCCCCTGCTGGGAGCTCTGTTTGTCCCTCACCACTTCCCCTGCTGGGAGCTCTGTTTGTCCCTCACCACTTGCCGTCCTGTAGTGTCTACTGATTTTGTGAATCAATGTTTGTAAACCCTTTGTGGGACCGGGCCTGTGTTGTGACGGACTGGGTCAGAGGCCCTGTGAAACCGGGCATCCATCTAACCAGTGGTGCTCTGACACTTACAGGTCCAACTGACACCAGCAGAGATGCAACGATGATGAAACTGGCCCAGATCAACGGACAAGAGGTCAATGTCTGTCACTTTTTTTTCATACGATCAGTGTTGACATCTCTAACGCATTTACTGACATGATTTGAGTGATGAAGGAAACAGGTTACAAACGAATGTAAATCTCTTCGTGTCTTTTCCCTTCTTAGGTGCTGACCTCTAAGAGCAGTAAGGGAGGTTTTCAGGACGATCCCCTGACTATCAGAAGTAAAGGTAATGAATGAATTTACTGGGACTTGACAGTGCCTTCAGGAAGTATTCACACCCCTTGACTTTGTCCACATTTTGTTAGTCTGAATTTAAAATTGATAAAATAGAGGTTTTATGTCACTGGTCTACACAATACCCCATAATGTCGGTGTAATTATGTAATGAGATTTTTTGTTGAAATTCATAAAATAAATGAATTGCTGAAGTGACTTTGGTCAATAACTATTCAATCCTTTTGTTATGGCCTAAATTAAGTTCAGGAGCAAAAATATTCTCGCACTATGTGCGATTTATAGTGTTTTTTTAACATAAAAAAAAATAAATAATCACCACCTCTCTGTACCCCGCTCATACTATTCTGGTCCCTCGGTTAAACAGTACATTTCAGACACAGATTTAACCACAAAGACCAGGAAGGTTTTCCAATGCCTTGCAAAAAAGGGCACCTATTGGTAGATGGGTAAAAATAAAATAAAAAGCAGACACTGAATATCCCTTTGAGGTGAAGTTATTCATTACAAGTTGGATGGTGTATCAATACACCCAGTCACTACAAAGATACAGGCGTCCTGCCTAACTCAGTTGCCGGAGAGGAAGGAAACTGCTCAGGGATTTCACCATGAGGCCAATGGTGACTATAAAACAGTTACAGAGTTTAATGCCTGTGATTGGAGAGAACTGAGGATGGATCAACATTGTATTGACTCCACAATACTAACCTACAGTAAATGAGGATGGATCAACATGGTTGTTACTCCACAATACTAACCTACAGTAAATGAGGATGGATCAACATGGTTGTTACTCCACAATACTAACCGACAGTAAATGACGGAGTGAAGAGAAGGAAGTCTGTATAGAATCTAAAACATGCAACAGAAATGTGACGACAAATAATGAATTTGTTGTCCTGAATACAAAGTTACGTTTGGGACACATCAGACTTCCGCTCTCCATATGTTCAAGCATAGAGGGGGCTGCATCATGTTATGGGTATGCTTGTCATCAGCAAGGGCTTTTCTTATTTTCATAAAAAGAAACAGAATGGCGCTAAGCACAGGCAAAATCCGAGAGGGAAAGCTGATCGTCTGCTTCCACTGGGAGAGGAACAATTTTCCAAATGACAATAACCAAAGGCCAAATGTAGACTGGAGTTGCTTACCAAGACGGAATGTTCCGGACTAGCTTAAAGTTTTGACTTAAATCAGCTGGAAAATATATAGCAAGACTTAAATGATTGTCTAGCAATGATCAACAACCAGCTTGAATTTAAATAATGTACATATATATTGTGAAATCCAGGTGTGTAAATCTCTTACTCACAGATGTAATCACTAACAAAGGTGACTCTAACATGAACTGACTCAGGGGTGTGAATACTTACGGAAATGAGATTTCTGCATTACAGTTACAAACATTTCTAAAAACACTGTCATTATGGGGTTTGTGTGTGTGTGAGATCTATTTAGTCCGTTTTGAATTCAGGCTGTAACACAACAAAATGTGGAATAAGTCCAGGAGTATGAATAACTTTGAAGACGATGCATCTTTTGAAATGACTGAAGATTTTGTTTTTGCAGTTTCCTGGTAGTTCCCGGATGTTACTCTACAGAAACTCAGTTACTCTCTGACTTCCTCTTCTCTTTCACACTTCCTGTTTCCCCCCCTATGTGTAGAACATGATCTGATTGTTTTGAAAACCCAGAAAAGGAGAGCAGAGTTCTTTAATCAGGAAGGTAACAGTCAATGTTAATGCCTGTCGCCAGGCTTCGTTGTTGTTGTTGTTGTTGTTTATGCATTTGCTTTGTAGATTAAATCAACTCTGGCGATTGCTTGTTTGTCCTCGAATCTGCTGCTTATATTTATATATATTTAACACAAATATAAACGCAATGATTTTCGTGATGTTAGTTCATATAAGGAAATCAAATGAATTAGGCCCCAATCGATGGATTTCACATGACTGGGAATACAGAGATGGTTTTGTTGGTCACATATACCTCATCTATAGCTGGAGACGGGACCGTTCCTGGTTACCCAGTCCGTTCCTGGTTACCCAGTCCGTCCCTGGTTACCCAGTCCGTCCCTGGTTACCCAGTCCGTCCCTGGTTACCCAGTCCGTCCCTGTAGCTGGCTGCTGGTAGTGTCATAATTCAGCTCTTTCCCCTCAGCCTCATCAGGAGTCAGCTCTATGGTCTACCTGTGTGGTGAGTGTGTGTGTGCAGTGCTCTGAAGTTAACGCAACAACATTCCAGTATCTGGACCATCACTCTCAAGCAGCTCTGTGATTCGTTGATTACTACCTAGTCAGTGTGTGTGAATGTCAGCTGATTGGAGCTGTGGTTTGAGATCATCCAGAAGGCTCTATTGGTTTGCAGTGCTCCCTGATTCATTCAGAAGGCTCTATTGGTTTGCAGTGCTCCCTGATTCATTCAGAAGGCTCTATTGGGTGCTTGGTTTGCAGTGCTCCCTGATTCACCCAGAAGGCTCTATTGGGTGCTTGGTTTGCAGTGCTCCCTGATTCACCCAGAAGGCTCTATTGGGTGCTTGGTTTGCAGTGCTCTGATTAAATCACAAATAGAATGATAAATGTGGTGATATTATAAGTGAGCCCAGTTGGGGAAACATTTATTCTCACATTGGCTGACTGTTAAAACACACCTTCTCCCTCCCTCTCTCTCTCGCTCTCTCTGTTAGGAGGATCGGCGTCGGCGATATCTGATGTAAGTCATAGGAACAAGAGGGGGGGAACACTGGCTCTTAAGGGTGTGTGTGTTGAGACTGAGTATTGGGGGGGGGGGGGGGGGTAATATTGAAGGGTAATATTCTGGGATGTCCTCCAGCTCCAGGTGCCGTCCCTCAGCACCTCCCCCTCCAGTTGGTCCTGGGACCCCGAGGAAGAGAGGAGGAGGCAGGAGAAGTGGCAGGAGGAGCAGGAGCGCCTCCTACGGGTCAGGAAGACATACATCCCACTTAGCCTGGAACCACACTTAGCCTGGAACCACACTGACTAAATACCACTTAGCCTGGAACCACACTGACTAAATACCACTTAGCCTGGAACCACACTGACTAAATACCACTTAGCCTGGAACCACACTGACTAAATACCACTTAGCCTGGAACCACACTGACTAAATACCACTTAGCCTGGAACCACACTGTGAAAATACCACTTAGCCTGGAACCACACTGTGAAAATACCACTTAGCCTGGAACCACACTGGGCAAATACCACTTAGCCTGGAACCACACTGGGCAAATACCACTTAGCCTGGAACCACACTGGGCAAATACCACTTAGCCTGGAACCACACTGGGCAAATACCACTTAGCCTGGAACCACACTGGGCAAATACCACTTAGCCTGGAACCACACTGGGCAAATACCACTTAGCCTGGAACCACACTGGGCAAATACCACTTATCTTTGACTTCAGTGATTCAGTGTGGAACTGCTATCATTGGAACTGTTCGTGCCTCATGTCTTATGATAAAAGCACCAATTCTGGGCTAAACTTACCCGTAGTCTCAGAGGAAGCTGATTGGACAGTTGTCTTGTTGTACAGGAGAAGTTCCGTCAGGACCAGGAGAGGCTGGATGCTGAGTGGCAACAGGCCCAGGAGGAGGCAGGGGCGGAGAGATACAGGCAGGCTGAGGTGACCCCTGATCCTCTACCGTCCAGATGCATCGTGGGATATGTAGTCCCTTGTGTCAAATCATCCACACCGAACATGGAGAGCTCAGGAGAGATGACCAATGGGATTGCTAGCCTTGCCAGTCCTCAGCCAGCCTTGAGCCAGCCCATGGCCCCTGTTGCCATGGGCTGTTGCCATGTGGCATCCAATCCAAAGGAAGTTGTTTTTGACGGGGGAAGAAGGGAGGAGCCTCGTCCTCAAGAAGGGAGGAACCTGGAAGAGGAGACTGATGAAGTGGCAGAAGGAGATAAGTGGTGAGGAAGACCACACCTTGGTTACTATTTAGTTCTGGTGATGTGTTTAAAGGCGTCCCTCTGCCCAGTGCATTGTGGGTCAATAGTGGGTCAATTGACTTATCTACAAATAATGACTAGTTTATGATTTCAAGGTGATTTGTGGACCAGTCAGTCACAACCTTGCTGGTTTCTGTCAAACAAGCTGGCTGCTGTCTGCAAATTGACTCTTCTGTCCTCTCGCTCTGTCCTCTCGCTCTGTCCTCTTGCCTTCTCGCCCTGCCCTCTGTCCTCTGTCCTTCTCGCCCTGCCCTCTGTCCTTCTCGCCCTGCCCTCTGTCCTCTCGCCCTGCCCTCTGTCCTCTCGCCCTGCCCTCTGTCCTCTCGCCCTGCCCTCTGTCCTCTCGCCCTGCCCTCTGTCCTCTCACCCTCTCGCCCTCCTCTGCTGCCTCTGCCTCCAGGTCTGGGGACTCCTATGGTTTCACCCAGCTATCTATAGCTGACAGGTCAGTCAGTACTAGAGACTCCTATGGTTTCACCAAGCTAGGGGGCTTGGGAGTGCACCTTTGATCACAAACTGTAAATGAATCGTGTGATATTTGTATGACTAGTTGTGCTCAGTGTTTGTATGTGTGAGTACTGCAGGGTGTTGTCGTGTGTGTACTGCAGGGTGTTGTCTTGTATAACCTGACAGACTTGTGTGTGTACTGTAGGGTGTGGTCTTGTATAGCCTGACAGACGTGTGTGTGTGTACTGCAGGGTGTTGTCGTGTGTGTGTGTACTGCAGGGTGTTGTCTTGTATAGCCTGACAGACGTGTGTGTGTGTGTGTGTGTGTGTACTGCAGGGTGTTGTCGTGTGTGTGTGTACTGCAGGGTGTTGTCTTGTATAACCTGACAGACTTGTGTGTGAGTACTGCAGGGTGTGGTCGTGTGTGTGTGTGTGTGAGTACTGCAGGGTGTTGTGTGTGTGTGTGAGTACTGCAGGGTGTGGTCTTGTGTGTGTGTGTGTGAGTACTGCAGGGTGTGGTCTTGTGTGTGTGTGTGTGAGTACTGCAGGGTGTGGTCGTGTGTGTGTGAGTACTGCAGGGTGTGGTCTTGTGTGTGTGTGTGTGAGTACTGCAGGGTGTGGTCTTGTGTGTGTGTGTGTGTGTGTACTGCAGGGTGTGGTCTTGTGTGTGCGAGTACTGCAGGGTGTGGTGTGAGTACTGCAGGGTGTGGTGTGAGTACTGCAGGGTGTGGTGTGGTGGGTGTGAGTACTGCAGGGTGTTGTATAACCTGACTTGTGTGTTTGTTGATCAGGATGAAATCCAAGTCCTCCCCATCGTTGGAGGGTTTCCACAGACAGGAGGTGAAAGGTCAGACTCTGCTGTTGACTGTCCCTCTGTTTAATGAGTGGGTTCCCCATTCCAAACCCAGCCTTGATGTTGATGCACTTTACACCATGTTGGTCAAATCTAACCAGGCCTCATTTAGCCGAGGCCCAGGGAGACGGGGTGGGGTGGGTAATGACTCTAACCAGTCCTCTCATTTAGCTGAGGCCCAGGGAGACGGGGTGGGTAATGACTCTAACCAGTCCTCATTTAGCTGAGGCCCAGGGAGACGGGGTGGGTAATGACTCTAACCAGTCCTCATTTAGCTGAGGCCCAGGGAGACGGGGTGGGTAATGACTCTAACCAGGCCTCATTTAGCTGAGGCCCAGGGAGACGGGGGTGGGGTGGGTAATGACTCTAACCAGGCCTCATTTAGCTGAGGCCCAGGGAGACGGGGGTGGGTAATGACTCTAACCGGTCCTCTCATTTAGCCGAGGCCCAGGGATACAGGGGTGGGTAATGACTCTAACCTGTCCTCTCATTTAGCCGAGGCCCAGGGATACTGGGGTGGGTAATTACTCTAACCGGTCCTCTCATTTAGCCGAGGCCCAGGGATACTGGGGTGGGTAATTACTCTAACCGGTCCTCTCATTTAGCCGAGGCCCAGGGAGACGGGGGTGGGGTGTGTAATGACTCTAACCAGTCCTCTCATTTACCCTTGCCCAGGGAGACGGGGGTGGGGTGGGTAATGACTCTAACCGGTCCTCTCATTTAGCCGAGGCCCAGGGATACAGGGGTGGGGTGGGTGATGACTAACCAGTCCTCTCATTTAGCCGAGGCCCAGGGAGACGGATGTGGGGTGGGTAACGACTCTAACCAGTCCTCTCATTTAGCCGAGGCCCAGGGATACAGGGGTGGGTAATGACTCTAACCGGTCCTCTCATTTAGCCGAGGCCCAGGGATACTGGGGTGGGTAATTACTCGAACCGGTCCTCTCATTTAGCCGAGGCCCAGGGATACTGGGGTGGGTAATTACTCTAACCGGTCCTCTCATTTAGCCGAGGCCCAGGGAGACGGGGGTGGGGTGGGTAATGACTCTAACCAGTCCTCTCATTTAGCCGAGGCCCAGGGATACAGGGGTGGGTAATGACTCTAACCAGTCCTCATTTAGCCGAGGCCCAGGGAGACGGGGGTGGGGTGTGTAATGACTCTAACCAGTCCTCTCATTCACCCTTGCCCAGGGAGACGGGGGTGGGTAATGACTCTAACCGGTCCTCTCATTTAGCCGAGGCCCAGGGATACAGGGGTGGGTAATGACTCTAACCGGTACTCTCATTTAGCCGAGGCCCAGGGATACTGGGGTGGGTAATTACTCTAACCAGTCCTCTCATTTAGCCGAGGCCCAGGGATACAGGGGTGGGTAATGACTCTAACCAGTCCTCATTTAGCCGAGGCCCAGGGAGACGGGGGTGGGGTGTGTAATGACTCTAACCAGTCCTCTCATTCACCCTTGCCCAGGGAGACGGGGGTGGGTAATGACTCTAACCGGTCCTCTCATTTAGCCGAGGCCCAGGGATACAGGGGTGGGTAATGACTCTAACCGGTCCTCTCATTTAGCCGAGGCCCAGGGAGACTGGGGTGGGGTGGGTAATGACTCTAACCAGTCCTCTCATTTAGCTGAGGCCCAGGGATACTGGGGTGGGGTGGGTAATGACTCTAACCGGTCCTCTCATTTAGCCGAGGCCCAGGGATACAGGGGTGGGTAATGACTCTAACCGGTCCTCTCATTTAGCTGAGGCCCAGGGATACTGGGTTGGGTAATGACTCTAACCAGTCCTCTCATTTAGCTGAGGCCCAGGGATACTGGGTTGGGTAATGACTCTAACCAGTCCTCTCATTTAGCCGAGGCCCAGGGATACTGGGGTGGGGTGGGTAATGACTCTAACCGGTCCTCTCATTTAGCCGAGGCCCAGGGAGACTGGGGTGGGGTGGGTAATGACTCTAACCAGTCCTCTCATTTAGCTGAGGCCCAGGGATACTGGGGTGGGGTGGGTAATGACTCTAACCGGTCCTCTCATTTAGCCGAGGCCCAGGGAGACGGGGGTGGGGTGGGTAATGACTCTAACCGGTCCTCTCATTTAGCCGAGGCCCAGGGATACAGGGGTGGGTAATGACTCTAACCGGTCCTCTCATTTAGCTGAGGCCCAGGGATACTGGGTTGGGTAATGACTCTAACCAGTCCTCTCATTTAGCTGAGGCCCAGGGATACTGGGTTGGGTAATGACTCTAACCAGTCCTCTCATTTAGCCGAGGCCCAGGGATACTGGGGTGGGGTGGGTAATGACTCTAACCGGTCCTCTCATTTAGCCGAGGCCCAGGGAGACTGGGGTGGGGTGGGTAATGACTCTAACCGGTCCTCTCATTTAGCTGAGGCCCAGGGATACTGGGTTGGGTAATGACTAACCAGTCCTCATTTAGCCGAGGCCCAGGGAGACTGGGGTGGGTAATTACTCTAACCAGTCCTCTCATTTAGCCGAGGCCCAGGGAGACTGGGGTGGGTAATGACTAACCAGTCCTCTCATTTAGCCGAGGCCCAGGGATACTGGGTTGGGTAATGACTAACCAGTCCTCTCATTTAGCTGAGGCCCAGGGAGGGTAATGACTAACCAGTCCTCTCATTTAGCTGAGGCCCAGGGAGACTGGGGTGGGTAATGACTAACCAGTCCTCATTTAGCCGAGGCCCAGGGAGGGTAATGACTAACCAGTCCTCTCATTTAGCTGAGGCCCAGGGAGACTGGGGTGGGTAATGACTAACCAGTCCTCATTTAGCCGAGGCCCAGGGATACGGGGGTGGGGTGGGTAATGACTAACCAGTCCTCTCATTTAGCCGAGGCCCAGGGATACGGGGGTGGGGTGGGTAATGACTAACCAGTCCTCATTTAGCCGAGGCCCAGGGGGGTGGGGTGGGTAATGACTAACCAGTCCTCATTTAGCCGAGGCCCAGGGTAATTACTCCTCACCTTTCTGTATTGTGATAGAGGGGTTCACCGATTGGTCGTTGGAATAATATTGTTCACTCATTGGACAATGCTCAAATGACTGTCCTTTTTATTGGTCTTTCTGTACGCACTATGATTGGTCATACCGTCGTGACTCTGCTCTCTGGTTGGTTGTTAGGCGCTGCCAGGGAGGTCGCTAGGAGGAAGCCTCCTCAGAGCATGTCGTTAGTAGAGGCTGAGAGGCAACAGATCCTGGACGAGATGAGGAAGAGGACCGCTCTGCTGACCGACAACAGCTGGATACGACAACGCTCCACCTCTGACAACAGACAACCAACTAACCGGCGAGGGCCTATGAGGAGGTAGGAGGGGGGTTGTCTACCCATTAACCAGCGAGGGCCTATGAGGAGGTAGGAGGGGGGTTGGCAACCAACTAACCGGCGAGGGCCTATGAGGAGGTAGGAGGGGGGTTGTCAAACCATTAACCAGCGAGGGTCTATGAGGAGGTAGGAGGGGGAGTTGTCTACCCATTAACCGGCGAGAGCCTATGAGGAGGTAGGAGGGGGAGTTGTCTACCCATTAACCAGCGAGGGTCTATGAGGAGGTAGGAGGGGGGGTTGTCTACCCATTAACCAGCGAGGGTCTATGAGGAGGTAGGAGGGGGGGTTGTCTACCCATTAACCAGCGAGGGTCTATGAGGAGGTAGGAGGGGGGGTTGTCTACCCATTAACCAGCGAGGGTCTATGAGGAGGTAGGAGGGGGAGTTGTCTACCCATTAACCAGCGAGGGCCTATGAGGAGGTAGGAGGGGGGTTGTCTACCCATTAACCAGCGAGGGCCTATGAGGAGGTAGGAGGGGGTTGTCTACCCATTAACCAGCGAGGGCCTATGAGGAGGGGGGTTGGCAACCCATTAACCAGCGAGGGCCTATGAGGAGGTAGGAGGGGGGTTGTCTACCCAATAAGGAGGTAGGAGGGGAGTGTGCCATTTGGACTGTACCTCTCTCTACGTGACCTGTTATTTGACCTCTCCATCTGTCCTCTCGGCAGGTACGACTCTCTGGACAACCTTCCCTCTTCCACCACCCTGCTCTCTAACCCCCAACGCCCCCACTCCTCCCTGGGTTTCGCCGCCCCGTACCGCGCCCCCTCTTCCCGGCACAGCATGGGTGTGGCCCTGGGGGGTTACTCCAACGGGACCCAGAAGCACAGCCCTACCTGGCCCCGCCCCTTCAGCACATCTTCCCCCCCGCCCAACACCGGAGAGGAACCCGCCACCGGCGAATCACGACCCGTCTCACAGCAGCACCACCGGTAATGGACCAATCAGGAGCCCTTGACTTTGTTACATTACAGCCTTGTTCAAAAATGGATTAAATCGTTTTTTCCTCCCCTCATCAATCTACACACAATACCCCATAATGACATCACAATACCCCATAATGACATCACAATACCCCATAATGACATCACAATACCCCATAATGACATCACAATACTCCATAATGACACCACAATACCCCATAATGACATCACAATACCCCCATAATGACACCACAATACCCCATAATGACATCACAATACCCCATAATGACACCACAATACCCCATAATGACATCACAATACCCCATAATGACAAACATTTTTTTCACGTTTATTAAAGATGACACATTTACTTAAGTATTCAGACCCTTTTAATCAGTACTTTGTTGAATGCATCTGTGGCAGCGATTACAGCCTCGAGTCTTCTTGGGTATGACGAGAGAGCTGTCCCGAAGCCACTGCTGTGTTGTCTTGGCTGTGTGAACTTTCACTCCAGTCAGAGGTCCTGAGCACTTCGCTCCGTTCATCTTTCCCTCGATCCAGACTAGTCTCTCAGTCCCTGCCGTTGAAAAACATCCCCTCAGCATGATGCTGCCACCACCAGAATCTTGTTTCTCAGGGTCAGAGTCCTTTAGGTGCCTTTTGGCAAACTCCAAGCAGGCTGTCATGTGTCTTTTACTGAGAAGTGGCTTCTGTCTGGCCATTCTACCATAAAGGCCTGATTGGTGGAGTGCTGCAGAGATGGGAGAACCTTCCAGAAGGACAACCATTTCCACAGAGGAACTCTGGAGCTCTGTCAGAGTGACTATCTGGTTCTTGGTTACCTCCCTGACCAAGGCCCTTCTCCCCCGATTGCTCAATTTGGCCGGGCGGCCAGCTCTAGGAAGAGTCTTGGTGGTTCCAAACTTCTTCCATTTAAGAATGGAGGCCACTGTGTTCTTGGGGACCTTCAATGCTGTGGGTACCCTTCTCCAGATCTGTGCCTCGACACAATCCTGTCTCGGAGCTCTACGGTCAATTCCTTCGACCTCATGGCTTGCTTTTTGCTCTGACCTTATAGACAGGTGTCTTTCCAAATCATGTCCAATCTATTTAATTTACCACAGGTGAACTTCCAATCAACTTGTAGACAGATCTTTAGGATGATCAATAGAAACAGGATGCACCTGAGATCAATTTCAAGTCTCATAGCAAATTGTCTGAATACTTATGTAAATAAGGTGTTTCTGTGTTTGTAAAGTGTCTAAACTTGTGTTCACTTTGTCACTATGGGGTCTTGTGATGTCACTATGGGGTCTTGTGATGTCACTATGGGGTCTTGTGATGTCACTATGGGGTCTTGTGATGTCACTATGGGGTCTTGTGTTTAGATTGAGGAAGAAATCATGTTGGCAGGCTGTAATGTAACAAAATGTGGATGAAGTTGAGGGGTGTGAACACTTTCCAAATCCACCATCTTTGAGTTTCAGTGCTGTAGTCTCCTCATATTGTCTGATCCCAGAGAGGAGAATGAGAGCATTAGTAACGAGGATGAATGCATGATAAACAGTCTCTGGAACAGAGAACAGGCTTCATGCATATACAATAAGTCATCATAATACATTAGACACGAGGGACTTTGTGAAAATAAAAACCCAATTTCAGTTTTATCTTCCTGGTGAACTTGAAACTCATCGTCCAGCCGTATACCAAGGCATTAGTAGGAGGACACCTTTTCAATGGATGTTCCCCCAGACCTTGTGGATCAGTCTGGTCCCTCTGATTTCTTCCCGTGTGTTCCTTTTCCCTCTCTCCCTCCAGAGTGCTGACTTCTCGTCAGGTGTGTTCAGTGTGTGTGTGTCCTATGGGCAGAGGGGCTGCCATGGTCATTGAGACCCTGAACCTCTGCTTCCACCTGGCCTGTTTTCAGGTGAGAGTCTGGTCTGGACCTCCATTCACCTGGTTGGAGGAGAGGTCCTCTAAAAAACCTGTCAGCACACTCAATCACCCTTCACAGCATGAGCTAATGGGCACTGTAGCAGACTGACTGACTGGCGTCACCTAGGCACTGTAGCAGACTGACTGACTGGCGTCACCTAGGCACTGTAGCTGACTGACTGGCATCACCTGAGCACTGTAGCAGACTGACCTGACTGGCTTCACCTGGGCTCTGTAGCAGACTGACTGACTGGCTTCACCTGGGCACTGTAGCAGACTGACCTGACTGGCTTCACCTGGGCTCTGTAGCAGACTGACTGACTGGCTTCACCTGGGCTCTGTAGCAGACTGACTGACTGGCTTCACCTGGGCTCTGTAGCAGACTGACTGACTGGCTTCACCTGGGCTCTGTAGCTGACTGACTGGCTTCACCTGGGCTCTGTAGCAGACTGACGTACTGTCTTCACCTGGGCTCTGTAGCAGACTGACCACACTGTCTTCACCTGGGCTCTGTAGCAGACTGACCACACTGTCTTCACCTGGGCTCTGTAGCAGACTGACCACACTGTCTTCACCTGGGCTCTGTAGCAGACTGACCACACTGTCTTCACCTGGGCACTGTAGCAGACTGACCTGACTGGCTTCACCTGGGCTCTGTAGCAGACTGACCTGACTGGCTTCACCTGGGCTCTGTAGCAGACTGACTGACTGGCTTCACCTGGGCTCTGTAGCAGACTGACCACACTGTCTTCACCTGGGCTCTGTAGCAGACTGACCACACTGTCTTCACCTGGGCTCTGTAGCAGACTGACCACACTGGCTTCACCTGGGCTCTGTAGCAGACTGACCACACTGGCTTCACCTGGGCACTGTAGCTGACTGACTGACTGGCTTCACCTGGGCACTGTAGCTGACTGACTGGCTTCACCTGGGCACTGTAGCTGACTGACTGGCTTCACCTGGGCACTGTAGCTGACTGACTGGCTTCACCTGGGCACTGTAGCTGACTGACTGACTGGCTTCACCTGGGCACTGTAGCTCACTGACTGGCTGGCTTCACCTGGGCACTAGCTGACTGACTGGCTTCACCTGGGCTCTGTAGCAGACTGACTGACTGGCTTCACCTGGGCTCTGTAGCAGACTGACATGACTGGCTTCACCTGGGCACTGTAGCAGACTGACCTGACTGGCTTCACCTGGGCTCTGTAGCAGACTGACTGACTGGCTTCACCTGGGCTCTGTAGCAGACTGACTGGCTTCACCTGGGCTCTGTAGCAGACTGACTGACTGGCTTCACCTGGGCACTGTAGCAGACTCTCTCTCCACGGTGGCAGGGCTGGTAATGCTAACTCTCTCTCTCTCTCCACGGTGGCAGGGCTGGTAATGCTAACTCTCTCTCTCTCTCTCCACGGTGGCAGGGCTGGTAATGCTAACTCTCTCTCTCTCTCTCTCTCCACGGTGGCAGGGCTGGTAATGCTAACTCTCTCTCTCTCCACGGTGGCAGGGCTGGTAATGCTAACTCTCTCTCTCTCTCCATGGTGGCAGGGCTGGTAATGCTAACTCTCTCTCTCTCTCTCTCTCTCCACGGTGGCAGGGCTGGTAATGCTAACTCTCTCTCTCTCCACGGGGGTAGGGCTGGTAATGCTAACTCTCTCTCTCCATGGTGGTAGGGCTGGTAATGCTAACGCTCTCTCTGTGGTGGCAGGGCTGGTAAAGCTAACTCTCTCGCCACAGTGGAAGGGCTGGTAATCATTGGTTGAATGACGCTAATCAGTGTTTTAGTTGATTCTCCTGATTCACAGTCCATCTTCTCCTCTCCCTCAGTGTGTGGACTGCAGGTGCCGACTTGGAGGGTCAGAGGTCAGAGCCCAGATCAGAATCAGCAACGGGAAGCCTTACTGTGACCCCTGCTACATCCGACTCAAGTGTAAGTCATTTATACAGAACATAAAGGAGTCCGATAAGAATGTATCCAAGTCATTTTACCCTGCTGGCCCGTTCTACTGGTCCACCCCCTCTGTGTATCCAAGTCATTTTACTCTGCTGGCCCGTTCTACTGGTCCACCCCCTCTGTGTATCCAAGTCATTTTACCCTGCTGGCCCGTTCTACTGGTCCACCTGCTCTGTGTATCCAAGTCATTTTACTCTGCTGGCCCGTTCTACTGGTCCACCCCCTCTGTGTATCCAAGTCATTTTACCCTGCTGGCCCGTTCTACTGGTCCACCTGCTCTGTGTATCCAAGTCATTTTACCCTGCTGGCCCGTTCTACTGGTCCACCTGCTCTGTGTATCCAAGTCATTTTACTCTGCTGGCCCATTCTACTGGTCCACCTGCTCTCACTGCACCTCATTTTACCCTGCTGGCCCGTTCTACTGGTCCACCTGCTCTCACTACACCTCATTTTACTCTGCTGGCCCGTTCTACTGGTCCACCTGCTCTCACTGCACCTCATTTTACTCTGCTGGCCCGTTCTACTGGTCCACCTGCTCTCACTGCACCTCATTTTACTCTGCTGGCCCGTTCTACTGGTCCACCTGCTCTCACTGCACCTCATTTTACTCTGCTGGCCCGTTCTACTGGTCCACCTGCTCTCACTGCACCTCATTTTACCCTGCTGGCCCGTTCTACTGGTCCACCTGCTCTCACTGCAACTTTTTAATGAGAACATACCTGACATGAATGTCTATTTAGAGAAGACGGGCCTGTCATTTTGGAAGTCCTGTCCTAGTAGTCTGTAATTAGATGATGTGTCATTACTATATTAGATGTTTTATTAGATCAGACATAATCAGATGTTCTCTTATCAACCTTTCAGCACACCTTGCCACCTCCCTGTGACCAGAATGCATTGCAGCAGATTGAGGAAGAGACGACGACAACATCAACCTCAAACACGACGGTGGAGATCTTGACTATGACCTCGTGTTGACCACGTATTTAGAGCTGGTTGACCTTTCTTTTAGGGAACAATGTACCGATTTATACTATTGGCTGTGACTCAAATGGCTTCCTATTCCCTACATAGTGCACTACTACCCATAGGGCTCTGGTCAAAAGTAGTGCACTATGTAGGGAATAGGGGGCCGTTTGGGACATGTCTCAAAGATGCAGTTTTGGCGTTCTTCCTAGTTAATTAACTACTGTACATGTTGACATACCCTATGTCTCTGACTAAGAATCAGTTTTGGCGTTCTTCCTAGTTAATTAACTACTGTACATGTTGACATACCCTATGTCTCTGACTAAGAATCAGTTTTGGCGTTCTTCCTAGTTAATTAACTACTGTACATGTTGACATACCCTATGTCTCTGACTAAGAATCAGTTTTGGCGTTCTTCCTAGTTAATTAACTACTGTACATGTCCACATACCCTATGTCTCTGACTAAGAATCAGTTTTGGCGTTCTTCCTAGTTAATTAACTACTGTACATGTCTGTAGCTTTTAATATGCAATCGATGGCTATCCACAACAATAGCTGGACACGTGTAGTTAAGAGCTATAGGGAGTTTTAAATCACAATTGGGATTTGTTTTTTTCTTGTTGATGACGTGAATTGATAAATGAGGCTCTATTAAATGAATCTAATAAATGTGAGTGTTGTATTTGACATACTTCTGTTTTCTTCGTCGACAATCTCTACCTTAAAAAAAGAAAGTTAGATTTATGTTGTTTGGTTGAACTATGTTATTAAGATTTAATTTTGTATTTTCATTTTTTGAGATGTCTAAAATATTAGTAGCTCAAACAAGTGTTAGAAAAAGGACTTCTCCACATGTTGATGGTCACGTCGCTGAAACTCTGCGGTTGGTGGACTCTGGAAGCAGGGAGGCTTGTTGTATGACTCACGGATGTATAAAGGGGCCTCGTTTTAAAAGGAATTTACCTTCTAAACTGTTTCATGTTTGTAAATAAAAAGGACCAGGTGTTGAGCATTTAATCTGTGTATTCTAAATACGGACAGTGACTATCGGGGCGGCAGTGCAGCCTAGTGGTGAGAGTGTAGAGGAGGCAGGCAGCCTAGTGGTGAGAGTGTAGAGGAGGCAGGTAGTCTAGTGGTTAGAGTGTAGGGGCGGCAGGTAGCCTAGTGGTTAGAGTGTAGAGGTGGCAGGTAGCCTAGTGGTTAGAGTGTAGAGGAGGCAGGTAGCCTAGTGGTTAGAGTGTAGAGGAGGCAGGTAGCCTAGTGGTTAGAGCGTTGGACTAGAAACCAAAAGGTTGCAAGATCGTTCCTTCTGCCCCTGAACAGGCGGTTAACCCACTGTTCCCCGCTAGGCTGTCATTGAAAATAAGGATTTGTTCTTAACTGACTTGCTGAGTTAAATAAAGGTTAAATTGGACAGGGATGTCCCTTTAGGTTGTCATGGCGGTGTTTCACCACTAGATGGCAGTTTCTTATTAATTTTACTTGGTTGTCATGGCTGTGTTTCACCACTAGATGGCAGTTTCTTATTAATTTTACTTTACCTTAATTCAACTCGGCAAGTGAGTTAAGAACAAATTCTTATTTTCAATGACAGCCTACTGGGGAACAGTGGGTTAACCGCCTGTTCAGGGGCAGAAAGACAGGGTTAGACCCCATCTGGTCTGTAGTAGTGGACCACTACCCCATCTGGTCTATAGTAGTGGACCACTACCCCGTCTGGTCTATAGTAGTGGACCACTACCCCGTCTGGTCTATAGTAGTGGACCGCTACCCCGTCTGGTCTATAGTAGTGGACCGCTACCCCGTCTGGTCTATAGTAGTGGACCACTACCCCGTCTGGTCTATAGTAGTGGACCACTACCCCGTCTGGTCTATAGTAGTGGACCACTACCCCGTCTGGTCTATAGTAGTGGACCACTACCCCGTCTGGTCTGGTCTATAGTAGTGGACCACTACCCCGTCTGGTCTATAGTAGTGGACTGCTACCCCGTCTGGTCTATAGTAGTGGACTGCTACCCTGTCTGGTCTGGTCTATAGTAGTGGACCGCTACCCCGTCTGGTCTGGTCTATAGTAGTGGACCACTACCCCGTCTGGTCTATAGTAGTGGACCACTACCCCGTCTGGTCTATAGTAGTGGACCACTACCCCGTCTGGTCTGTAGTAGTGGACCACTACCCCGTCTGGTCTGGTCTATAGTAGTGGACCGCTACCCTGTCTGGTCTATAGTAGTGGACCACTACCCCGTCTGGTCTGGTCTATAGTAGTGGACCACTACCCCGGCTGGTCTATAGTAGTGGACCGCTACCCCGTCTGGTCTATAGTAGTGGACCGCTACCCCGTCTGGTCTATAGTAGTGGACCGCTACCCCGTCTGGTCTATAGTAGTGGACCACTACCCGGTCTGGTCTATAGTAGTGGACCACTACCCCATCTGGTCTGGTCTATAGTAGTGGACCACTACCCCGGCTGGTCTATAGTAGTGGACCACTACCCCGTCTGGTCTATAGTAGTGGACCACTACCCCGTCTGGTCTGTAGTAGTGGACCACTACCCCGTCTGGTCTGGTCTATAGTAGTGGACCGCTACCCTGTCTGGTCTATAGTAGTGGACCACTACCCCGTCTGGTCTGGTCTATAGTAGTGGACCACTACCCCGTCTGGTCTGGTCTATAGTAGTGGACCGCTACCCCGGCTGGTCTATAGTAGTGGACCGCTACCCCGTCTGGTCTATAGTAGTGGACCGCTACCCCGTCTGGTCTATAGTAGTGGACCACTACCCCGTCTGGTCTATAGTAGTGGACCGCTACCCCGTCTGGTCTGGTCTATAGTAGTGGACCGCTACCCCGTCTGGTCTGGTCTATAGTAGTGGACCGCTACCCCGTCTGGTCTGTAGTAGTGGACCGCTACCCCGTCTGGTCTGTTCTATAGTAGGAGCCATCTAGAGGAGGAATCTAGAGGAGAGGTGGAAGAGCCATCTAGAGGGAGAGGACGAGGGAGGGAGCGAGCGAGAGGGAGAGGAGGAGGAGGGAGGGAGGGAGGTAGAGGGAGAAGAGGTATGTAGAGATGGAGGGAGAGGAAGAGGAAGGTGGAGAGGGAGGGAAGGAGGGAGGTAGTTGAGAGGGAGAAGGGGGTTTCGAGGGAGGTGGAGGAAGGTGGAGAGGGTACTCACTGAAGTTGAAAACAAGTTAAATTGTTTGATAGGGTGCATTAAATCATGTGTTCCTTCTGATTCTGGGAATCTTTATCCTGATCACAACTCACGTACACACAGCGTAGACATACACAACGTACGAACACACAGTCATGATTTAATGAACCAAATCAAATACAGTAGACTGGTTCATCTTTCAGCAATGGGCCCTCTCCTCATATCTCTTTCCCCCTCTCTCTCCTTTCTCCTCTCCCCTTCCCATCTCACCTCCCTCTCTTTCAATTCTCCTCTCCCTCTCCTTCTCTCTCATCTCTTGTCTTCTCATCTCCCTCTCCTCCCTCTCCCTCCTTTCACCTCTCCCCTCCCCTCTCTCTTCTATCCCCCTATCTTGTTGATGTCTTTATAGATCCAATTGACTATGAGTGATGTTATTAATATCTTGGTTGGAGGTCAGGCACCTGAGTCTGATGTCAGTACAGAGGGATGATGTCAGTATCTCTTTCTCCTCATCGCCTTCTCTCCTCTCACTCCACATCTCTCCTCTCCTCATGTCTCTCTCCTCCACTCATCTCTTTCTCCTAATTTCCCTCTCCTCCTCTCCCTCTCCTCATCTCCCTCTTTTCCTCTCCCTCTCCTCTGTCCTCATCTCTCTCCTCATCTCACTCTCCTCTCTGAAACAGTCCCCACTATCTCCATCTAGTCCTCTGTCTGAAGCAGAGGACTAGACAGAGTGGGGACCATGAGGAGGTCTGAAACAGAGGACTAGGTAGAGTGGGGACCATGAGGTCTGAAACAGAGGACTAGACAGTGGGGACCATGAGGAGGTCTGAAACAGAGGACTAGACAGTGGGGACCATGAGGAGGTCTGAAACAGAGGACTAGATAGAGTGGGGACCATGAGGTCTGAAACAGAGGACTAGACAGAGTGGGGACCATGAGGTCTGAAACAGAGGACTAGACAGTGGGGACCATGAGGTCTGAAACAGAGGACTAGACAGTGGGGACCATGAGGAGGTCTGAAACAGAGGACTAGACAGTGGGGACCATGAGGAGGTCTGAAACAGAGGACTAGATAGAGTGGGGACCATGAGGTCTGAAACAGAGGACTAGACAGAGTGGGGACCATGAGGTCTGAAACAGAGGACTAGACAGTGGGGACCATGAGGTCTGAAACAGAGGACTAGATAGAGTGGGGACCATGAGGTCTGAAACAGAGGACTAGACAGAGTGGGGACCATGAGGTCTGAAACAGAGGACTAGACAGTGGGGACCATGAGGTCTGAAACAGAGGACTAGACAGTGGGGACCATGAGGAGGTCTGAAACAGAGGACTAGACAGTGGGGACCATGAGGAGGTCTGAAACAGAGGACTAGATATTGGGGCCATGAGGTCTGAAACAGAGGACTAGATAAAGTGGGGACCATGAGGAGGTCTGAAACAGAGGACTAGATAGATGCAGGTTAGAACCACATTCCCTCCCCTTTAACTCATGGGGGTTAGGGTCCAATCTCCATGGGGTTCAAGGTCCAATCTCCATGGAGTTTAAGGTTCAATCTCCATGGGGGTTAGTGTCCAGCATCCATGGGGGTTTAAGGTCAAATCTCCACGGGGTTTAAGGTCTAATCTCAATGGGGGTTAGGGTCCAATCTCCATAGGGGTTAGGGTTCATTCTCCATGGGGGTTAGGGGTCATGCTCCATGGCGGTTAAGGTCCATCTTCCATGGGGGTTAAGGTCCATGGGGGTTAAGGTCCAGCCTCCATGGGGGTTAAGGTCCAGCCTCCATGGGGGTTAAGGTCCAGCCTCCATGGGGGTTAAGGTCCATCTTCCATGGGGGTTAAGGTCCATGGGGGTTAAGGTCCAGCCTCCATGGCGGCTAAGGTCCAGCCTCCATGGGGGTTGGGGGTTAAGGTCCATGGGGGTTAAGGTCCAGCCTCCATGGCGGCTAAGGTCCAGCCTCCATGGGGGTTAAGGTCCAGCCTCCATGGGGGTTAAGGTCCATCTTCCATGGGGGTTAAGGTCCAGCCTCCATGGGGGTTAAGGTCCAGCCTCCATGGGGGTTAAGGTCCAATCTCCATGGGGGTTAAGATCCAATCTCCATGGGGGTTAAGGTCCAATCTCCATGGGGGTTAAGGTCCAATCTCCATGGGGGTTAAGGTCCAATCTCCATGGGGGTTAAGGTCCAATCTCCATGGGGGTTAGGGTCCAATCTCCATGGGGTTTAAGGTCCAGCCTCCATGGGGGTTAGGGTCCAATCTCCATGGGGGTTAAGGTCCAATCTCCATGGGGGTTAAGGTCCAATCTCCATGGGGGTTAGGGTCCAATCTCCATGGGGGTTAAGGTCCAATCTCCATGGGGGTTAAGGTCCAATCTCCATGGGTGTTAAGGTCCAATCTCCATGGGGGTTAAGGTCCAATCTCCATGGGGGTTAAGGTCCAATCTCCATGGGGGTTAAGGTCCAATCTCCATGGTGGTTAGGATCCAGCCTCCATGGTGGTTAGGATCCAGCCTCCATGGGGGTTGAGGTCCAATCTCCATGGGGGTTAAGGTCAAGCCTCCATGGGGGTTAGGGTCCAATCTCCATGGGGTTTAATTTCCAATCTCCATTGGGTTTAAGGTCCAATCACCATGGGGTTTAAGGTTCAATCTCCATGGGGGTTAGTGTCCAGCCTCCATGGGTGTTAGGGACCAGCCTCCATGGGGGTTAGGGTCCAGCCTCCATGGGGGGTTGGGGTCCAATCTCTGCTCTGCTCCAGCTTAAATACAGATGCTATTACGTGCTTTCTCTTTCTACTGAAATTAATTTTCCTTCAAGCAGTGATTAAGTGTATTTGTGTGGTTTATGAAAAGGAAGTTGTTTCAGCATAACGATGTCGTGAGGCGCTGGAAAAACCTTGATAGTGGAGCTTGAATAAATGAAGGCCTTTGACAGAAGGAAGTCACGAAAATGGAAACAGTATAATGTGTGACTGATTGGGGACTCGGGGTTTAACCAGAGGTTCCAGCTCTACAACACTGTGGTGGGGACTCGGGGTTTAACCAGAGGTTCCAGCTCTACAACACTGTGGTGGTGACTCGGGGTTTAACCAGAGGTTCCAGCTCTACAACACTGTGGTGGTGACTCGGGGTTTAACCAGAGGTTCCAGCTCTACAACACTGTGGTGGGGACTCTGGGTTTAACCAGAGGTTCCAGCTCTACAACACTGTGGTGGTGACTCGGGGTTTAACCAGAGGTTCCAGCTCTACAACACTGTGGTTCCATCCTAAAAGGCTCACTGCACCCGATATAGTGCACTCCCTTTGAGCCAAGGCCCATACGGTGCCCATGGAAATCCCAAATATGACGAAGAACTGGGAAATTACAGGAACAGGAGGAAGTGGTCACTAAGGGTACGTACCAAATGGCTCCCTATCTAGTGTGCACTACTTTTGACCCGGACCTATAATGCTATATATATATGTATGTATAGGGTGCCGTTTGGGAAGCAGACCTACTATACTATGCTGGAAAGTTCCCAGAATTCCCCCTAGGAGTTAGATGAGAGGAATATTTCAAAGGAGACTTGTTTTTGAATCCAGTCATGTGATATGCCTCTGGTTAGTGTTTGAGGTGAAGGAACGTTGAAGGGAAGGAATGCCCTTTATTGGGCGGAGAGAGAGATAGAACCGGCTAGTCTTTGTGCATGTAAAATATAACAGACAAGGCAGTTTCGACAACCAACAGACAAGGCAGTTTGTTAAACGGTTCCTCTTGATCAGGGTTGTTTATAGGTGATGGATATTTGGTGACAAAAACAACTGTTGGAAACATGTTAAAGTATATGAAGTACATCCTGTTCTGTCCCTGTTGGAAACATGTTAAAGTACATGAAGTACATCCTGTTCTGTCCCCGTTGGAAACATGTTAAAGTATATGAAGTACATCCTGTTCTGTCCCCATTGGAAACATGTTAAAGTACATGAAGTACATGTTCCTGTTGGAAACATGTTAAAGTACATGAAGTACATGAAGTACATGTCCCCGTTGGAAACATGTTAAAGTACATGAAGTACATTATGTTCTGTCCCTGTTGGAAACATGTTAAAGTACATGAAGTACATCCTGTTCTGTCCCTGTTGGAAACATGTTAAAGTACATGAAGTACATGCTGTTCTGTTCCCATTGGAAACATGTTAAAGTACATGAAGTACATGAAGTACATGCTGTTCTGTTCCCATTGGAAACATGTTAAAGTACATGAAGTACATGAAGTACATGCTGTTCTGTTCCCATTGGAAACATGTTAAAGTACATGAAGTACATGAAGTACATGCTGTTCTGTTCCCGTTGGAAACATGTTACTCTTTGACCTCGTTATATAATTCCCCTTGTGTCTCCAGAAGAGAGACGCGAGGACAGTTGGACAGGGACCAATTAACCTGTAGACTGGTCTGGTCTCTTATTCTCCTGAATAGATATGTTGCTGTAGACTGAATTAACTGGTCTGGTCTCTTAGTCTCCTGAATAGATATGCTGCTGTAGACTGGTCTGGTCTCTTAGTCTCCTGAATAGATATGCTGCTGTAGACTGAATTAACTGGTCTGGTCTCTTAGTCTCCTGAATAGATATGCTGCTGTAGACTGGTCTGGTCTCTTAGTCTCCTGAACAGATATGCTGCTGTAGACTGAGAGAAACTGGGTATGATGATTGAGTATGATAATGATGTTGGTTTTGTACACAACACATCCTGCATCATTCCCACAGTATCTCCATGACCCCCGAAACCTGACCATGAAAAGTATTGACTTGGGGGAAACTAAAATTCAGTTTCTAAATAAACAAGTTGGGAGTGTTTACAACAAGCCAAAGGCCCAGACAAAGCCTCTCCTCTGTCCTGGCAAACCACCGTAGAACGGAATCATATAATTAGGAGTTAGAATACGAGTTTAAAAGGATCTCTCTTAGTGGAACCAGCTGACGTGAGGACAGCAGAGTCCCTGTCCGTCTCCTTCCTTTATGGAGGAACAAGCACTGACTGTGACTGAGATATGTGGTTGTCTAACCTAGATATCTGAAGATGAATGACCTGACTATGACTGAGATATGTGGTTGTCTAACCTAGATATCTGAAGATGAATGCACTGACTGTGACTGAGATATGTGGTTGTCTAACCTAGATATCTGAAGATGAATGACCTGACTGTGACTGAGATATGTGGTTGTCTAACCTAGATATCTGAAGATTAATGTACTGACTGTGACTGAGATATGTGGTTGTCTAACCTAGATATCTGAAGATGAATGACCTGACTGTGACTGAGATATGTGGTTGTCTAACCTAGATATCTGAAGATGAATGTACTGACTGACTGAGATATGTGGTTGTCTAACCTAGATATCTGAAGGTTAATAATGTACTGACTATGAAAACACTGACCGACCTTTAAATACCTTCCTTCATCCTACCAACACTGACCAACCTTTTAAAACTCTTCCTTCATCCTACCAACCATGACCAACCTTTAAATACCTTCCTTCATCCTACCAACCATGACCAACCTTTAAATACCTTCCTTCATCCTACCAACCATGACCAACCTTTAAATACTCTTCTTTCATCCTACCAACCATGACCAACCTTTAAAAACTCTTCTTTCATCCTACCAACCATTACCAACCTTTAAATACTCTTCTTTCATCCTACCAACCATGACCAACCTTTAAATTCTCTTTCTTCATCCTACCAACCATGACCAACCTTTAAATACCTTCCTTCATCCTACCAACACTGACCAACCTTTTAAAACTCTTCTTTCATCCTACCAACACTGACCAACCTTTAAATTCTCTTCCTTCATCCTACCAACCATGACCAACCTTTAAATACCTTCCTCTCTAGTGACTCCTCATTCTCTACCTGTCCTCCCTTGCCCCCATCCCCAAGATGGTCTCCATGACAACAGACCTGTTCTGACACCGACCCAGAGATCACCTGTGCGTTGTGTAATCACCATCAGAACCTCTTGATGCGTCAGAGCTCCTGAGTCTTAACGAGGAACCAGGGATCCATATGACTTCCATTGTGAGCAGTGAAACTCTCTCTAACGACCCCTGTGTGGTTCTCAAACCAGACACGTTAGTTTCTGGCCAAGGGCTGGCTGGGAAAGGACTGCTTCTGGGGGAATAATAATGAAATCACTATTCTGCTGTGATGATACCATACTACTGTACTGGTGTAATGATACCAATATGATACCAAACTACTGTACTGGTGTAATGATACCATACTACTGTACTGGTGTAATGATACCATACTACTGTACTGGTGTAATGATACCATACTACTGTACTGGTGTAATGATACCATACTACTGTACTGGTGTAATGATACCATTCTAATGTACTGGTGTAATGATATCATTCTACTGTACTGGTGTAATGATACCATACTACTGTACTGGTGTAATAATACCAATATGATACCATACTACTGTACTGGTGTAATGATACCATACTACTGTACTGGTGTAATGATACCATTCTACTGTACTGGTGTAATGATACCATTCTACTGTACTGGTGTAATGATACCATACTACTGTACTGGTGTAATGATACCATACTACTGTACTGGTGTAATGATACCATACTACTGTACTGGTGTAATGATACCATTCTACTGTACTGGTGTAATGATACCATTCTACTGTACTGGTGTAATGATACCATACTACTGTACTGGTGTAATGATACCATACTACTGTACTGGTGTAATGATACCATTCTACTGTACTGGTGTAATGATACCATACTACTGTACTGGTGTAATGATACCATACTACTGTACTGGTGTAATGATACCATACTACTGTACTGGTGTAATAATACCATACTACTGTACTGGTGTAATGATACCATACTACTGTACTGGTGTAATGATACCATACTACTGTACTGGTGTAATGATACCATTCTACTGTACTGGTGTAATGATACCATACTACTGTACTGGTGTAATGATACCATACTACTGTACTGGTGTAATGATACCATACTACTGTACTGGTGTAATAATACCATACTACTGTACTGGTGTAATGATACCATACTACTGTACTGGTGTAATGATACCATACTACTGTACTGGTGTAATGATACCATTCTAATGTACTGGTGTAATGATACCATACTACCGTACTGGTGTAATGATACCAATATGATACCATACTACTGTACTGGTGTAATGATACCATACTACTGTACTGGTGTAATGATATCATACTACTGTACTGGTGTAATAATACCATACTACTGTACTGGTGTAATGATACCATACTACTGTACTGGTGTAATGATACCATACTACTGTACTGGTGTAATGATACCATTCTAATGTACTGGTGTAATGATATCATTCTACTGTACTGGTGTAATGATACCATACTACTGTACTGGTGTAATGATACCAATATGATACCATACTACTGTACTGGTGTAATGATACCATTCTACTGTACTGGTGTAATGATACCATACTACTGTACTGGTGTAATGATACCAATATGATACCATACTACTGTACTGGTGTAATGATACCATACTACTGTACTGGTGTAATGATATCATACTACTGTACTGGTGTAATGATACCATACTACTGTACTGGTGTAATGATACCATACTACTGTACTGGTGTAATGATACCATACTACTGTACTGGTGTAATGATACCATACTACTGTACTGGTGTAATGATACCAATATGATACCATACTACTGTACTGGTGTAATGATACCATTCTACTGTACTGGTGTAATGATACCATACTACTGTACTGGTGTAATGATACCATACTACTGTACTGGTGTAATGATACCATACTACTGTACTGGTGTAATGATACCATACTACTGTACTGGTGTAATGATACCAATATGATACCATTCTACTGTACTGGTGTAATGATACCATACTACTGTACTGGTGTAATGATACCATACTACTGTACTGGTGTAATGATACCATACTACTGTACTGGTGTAATGATACCATACTACTGTACTGGTGTAATGATACCAATATGATACTATTCTACTGTACTGGTGTAATGATACCATACTACTGTACTGGTGTAATGATAACAATATGATCTACTGTATCTATTATATTATGACAGACCAGCTAGATGTACTGTCTCTATGTCTCTATTATATTATGACAAACCAGCCAGATCTACTGTATCTATTATAATATGACAGACCAGCTAGATCTAATGTCTCTATTATATGATGATAGAACAACTAGATCTGCTGTCTCTATTATATTATGACAGACCAGATAGATCTACTGTCCCTATTATACTATGACAGACCAGCTATATCTAATGTCTCTATTATATTATGACAGACCAGCTAGATCTACTGTCTCTATTATATTTTGACAGACCAGTTAGATCTACTGTCTCTATTGTATTATGACAGACCAGATATATCTACTGTCTCGATTATATTATGACAGACCAGTTAGATCTACTGTCTCTATTATATTTTGACAGACCAGTTAGATCTACTGTCTCTATTGTATTATGACAGACCAGATATATCTACTGTCTCGATTATATTATGACAGACCAGCTATATCGAATGTCTCTATTATATTATGACAGACCAGCTAGATATACTGTCTCTATTATACTATGACAGATCATATATATCTAATGTATCTATTAGATTATGACATACCAGCTAGATCTACTGTCTCTATTGTATTATGACAGACCAGCTAGATCTACTGGCTCTATTATATTATGACATACCAGCTAGATCTACTGTCTCTATTATATTATGACAGACCAGATATATCTACTGTCTCTATTATATTTTGACAGACCAGCTAGATCTACTGTCTTTATTATATTATGACAGACCAGCTAGATCTACTGTCTCATTTATATTATGACAGATCAGCTAGATCTAGTGTCTCATTTATATTATGACAGACCAGCTAGATCTACACTCTCTATTACATTATGACAGACCAGATATATCTACTGTCTCTATTATATTATGACAGACCAGATAGATATTCTGTCTCTATTATATTATGACAGACCAGGTAGATCTACTGTCTCTATTATATTATGACAGACCAGATATATATTCTGTCTCTATTATATTATGACAGACCAGCCAGATCTACTGTATCTAGTATATTATGACAGAGCAGCCACATCTACTGTATCTATTATATTATGACAGACCAGCTAGATGTACTGTCTCTATGTCTCTATTATATTATGACAGACCAGATAGATATTCTGTCTCTATTATATTATGACAGACCAGCCAGATCTACTGTATCTATTATATTATGACAGAGCAGCCACATCTACTGTCTCTATTGAATTATGACAGACCAGCTAGATCTACTGTTTCTATTATATTATGTTAGACCAGTTAGATCTACTGTCTCTTTTGTATTATGACAGACCAGCTAGATCTAGATCTACTGTCTCTATTATATTATGACAGACCAGCTAGATCTAATGTCTCTATTGTATTATGACAGACCAGCTAGATCTAATGTATCTATTAGATTATGACATACCAGCTAGATCTACTGTCTCTATTGTATTATGACAGACCAGCTAGATCTACTGGCTCTATGATATTATGACATACCAGCTAGATCTACTGTCTCTATTATATTATGACAGACCAGATATATCTACTGTCTCTATTATATTTTGACAGACCAGCTAGATCTACTGTCTTTATTATATTATGACAGACCAGCTAGATCTACTGTCTCATTTATATTATGACAGATCAGCTAGATCTAGTGTCTCATTTATATTATGACAGACCAGCTAGATCTACACTCTCTATTATATTATGACAGACCAGATATATCTACTGTCTCTATTATATTATGACAGACCAGATAGATATTCTGTCTCTATTATATTATGACAGACCAGGTAGATCTACTGTCTCTATTATATTATGACAGACCAGATATATATTCTGTCTCTATTATATTATGACAGACCAGACAGATCTACTGTATCTAGTATATTATGACAGAGCAGCCACATCTACTGTATCTATTATATTATGACAGACCAGCTAGATGTACTGTCTCTATGTCTCTATTATATTATGACAGACCAGACAGATATTCTGTCTCTATTATATTATCAATCAATCAATCAATCAATCAAATGTATTTTATATAGCCCTTCGTACATCAGCTGATATCTCAAAGTGCTGTACAGAAACCCAGCCTAAAACCCCAAACAGCAAGCAATGCAGGTGAAGAAGCACGGTGGCTAGGAAAAACTCCCTAGAAAGGCCAAAACCTAGGAAGAAACCTAGAGAGGAACCAGGCTATGTGGGGTGGCCAGTCCTCTTCTGGCTGTGCCGGGTGGAGATTATAACAAAACATGGTCAAGATGTTCAAATGTTCATAAATGACCAGCATGGTCGAATAATAATAAGGCAGAATAGTTGAAACTGGAGCAGCAGCACAGTCAGGTGGACTGGGGACAGCAAAGAGTCATCATGTCAGGTATTCCTGGGGCATGGTCCTAGGGCTCAGGTCCTCCGAGAGAGAGAAAGAAAGAGAGAATTAGAGAGAGCATATGTGGGATGGCCAGTCCTCTTCTGGCTGTGCCGGGTGGAGATTATAACAGAACATGGCCAAGATGTTCAAATGTTCATAAATGATCAGCATGGTTGAATAATAATAAGGCAGAACAGTTGAAACTGGAGCAGCAGCACAGCCAGGTGGACTGGGGACAGCAAGGAGTCATCATGTCAGGTAGTCCTGGGGCATGGTCCTAGGGCTCAGGTCCTCCGAGAGAGAGAGAGAGAGAAGGAGAGAATTAGAGAACGCACACTTAGATTCACACAGGACACCGAATAGGACAGGAGAAGTACTCCAGATATAACAAACTGACCCTAGCCCCCCGACACATAAACTACTGCAGCATAAATACTGGAGGCTGAGACAGGAGGGTCAGGAGACACTGTGGCCCACTCCGAGGACACCCCCGGACAGGGCCAAACAGGAAGGATATAACCCCACCCACTTTGCCAAAGCACAGCCCCCACACCACTAGAGGGATATCTTCAACCACCAACATACCATCCTGAGACAAGGCTGAGTATAGCCCACAAAGACCTCCGCCACGGCACAACTTAAGGGGGGGGGGGGGCGCCAACCCAGACAGGATGACCACATCAGTGACTCAACCCACTCAGGTGACGCACCCCCTCCAGGGACGGCATGAGAGAGCCCCAGTAAAGCCAGTGACTCAGCCCCTGTAATAGGGTTAGAGGCAGAGAATCCCAGTGGAAAGAGGGGAACCGGCCAGGCAGAGACAGCAAGGGTGGTTCGTTGCTCCAGAGCCTTTCCGTTCACCCTCCCACTCCTGGGCCAGACTACACTCAATCATATGACCCACTGAAGAGATGAGTCTTCAGTAGAGACTTAAAGGTTGAGACCGAGTTTGCGTCTCTGACATGGGTAGGCAGACCGTTCCATAAAAATGGAGCTCTATAGGAGAAAGCCCTGCCTCCAGCTGTTTGCTTAAAAATTCTAGGGACAATTAGGAGGCCTGCGTCTTGTGACCGTAGCGTACGTGTAGGTATGTACGGCAGGACCAAATCACAGAGATAGATAGGAGCAAGCCCATGTAATGCTTTGTAGGTTAGCAGTAAAACCTTGAAGCCCATGAAATGCTTTGACAGGAAGCCAGTGTAGAGAGGCTAGCACTGGAGTAATATGATCAAATTTTTTGGTTCTAGTCAGGATTCTAGCAGCCGTATTTAGCACTAACTGAAGTTTATTTAGTGCTTTATCCGGGTAGCCGGAGAGTAGAGCATTGCAGTAGTCTAACCTGGAAGTGACAAAAGCATGGATTAATTTTTCTGCATCATTTTTGGACAGAAAGTTCCTGATTTTTGCAATGTTACGTAGATGGAAAAAAGCTGTCCTTGAAATGGTCTTGATATGTTCTTCAAAAGAGAGATCAGGGTCCAGAGTAACGCCGAGGTCCTTCACAGTTTTATTTGAGACGACTGTACAACCATTAAGATTAATTGTCAGATTCAACAGAAGATCTCTTTGTTTCTTGGGACCTAGAACAAGCATCTCTGTTTTGTCCGAGTTTAAAAGTAGAAAGTTTGCAGCCATCCACTTCCTTATGTCTGAAACACATTCTTCTAGCAAGGGCAATTTTGGGGCTTCACCATGTTTAATTGAAATGTACAGCTGTGTGTCATCCGCATAGCAGTGAAAGTTAACATTATGTTTTCGAATAACATCCCCAAGAGGTAAAATATATAGTGAAAACAATAGTGGTCCTAAAACGGAACCTTGAGGAACACCGAAATTTACAGTTGATTTGTCAGAGGACAGACCATTCACAGAGACAAACTGATATCTTTCCGACAGATAAGATCTAAACCAGTCCAGAACTTGTCCGTGTAGACCAATTTGGGTTTCCAATCTCTCCAAAAGAATGTGGTGATCGATGGTATCAAAAGCAGCACTAAGGTCTAGGAGCACGAGGACAGATGCAGAGCCTCGGTCCGATGCCATTAAAATGTCATTTACCACCTTCACAAGTGCCGTCTCAGTGCTATGATGGGGTCTAAAACCAGACTGAAGCATTTCGTATACATTGTTTGTCTTCAGGAAGGCAGTGAGTTGTTGCGCAACAGCCTTTTCTAAAATTTTTGAGAGGAATGGAAGATTCGATATAGGCCGATAGTTTTTTATATTTTCTGGGTCAAGGTTTGGCTTTTTCAAGAGAGGCTTTATTACTGCCACTTTTAGTGAGTTTGGTACACATCCGGTGGATAGAGAGCCATTTATTATGTTCAACATAGGAGGGCCAAGCACAGGAAGCAGCTCTTTCAGTAGTTTAGTTGGAATAGGGTCCAGTATGCAGCTTGAAGGTTTAGAGGCCATGATTATTTTCATCATTGTGTCAAGAGATATAGTACTAAAACACTTGAGTGTCTCTCTTGATCCTAGGTCCTGGCAGAGTTGTGCAGACTCAGGACAACTGAGCTTTGAAGGAATACGCAGATTTAAGGAAGAGTCCGTAATTTGCTTTCTAATAATCATAATCTTTTCCTCAAAGAAGTTCATGAATTTATCACTGCTAAAGTGAAAGTCATCCTCTCTTGGGGAATGCTGCTTTTTAGTTAGCTTTGCGACAGTATCAAAAAGGAATTTCGGATTGTTCTTATTTTCCTCAATTAAGTTAGAAAAATAGGATGATCGAGCAGCAGTAAGGGCTCTTCGGTACTGCACAGTACTGTCTTTCCAAGCTAGTCGGAAGACTTCCAGTTTGGTGTGTCGCCATTTCCGTTCCAATTTTCTGGAAGCTTGCTTCAGAGCTCGGGTATTTTCTGTGTACCAGGGAGCTAGTTTCTTATGAGAAATGTTTTTAGTTTTTAGGGGTGCAACTGCATCTAGGGTATTGCGCAAGGTTAAGTTGAGTTCCTCAGTTAGGTGGTTAACTGATTTTTGTCCTCTGGCGTCCTTGGGTAGACAGAGGGAATCTGGAAGGACATCAAGGAATCTTTGTGTTGTCTGTGAATTTATAGCACGACTTTTGATGATCCTTGGTTGGGGTCTGAGCAGATTATTTGTTGCAATTGCAAACGTAATAAAATGGTGGTCCGATAGTCCAGGATTATGAGGAAAAACATTAAGATCCACAACATTTATTCCATGGGACAAAACTAGGTCCAGCGTATGACTGTGACAGTGAGTGGGTCCAGAGACATGTTGGACAAAACCCACTGAGTCGATGATGGCTCCGAAAGCCTTTTGGAGTGGGTCTGTGGACTTTTCCATGTGAATATTAAAGTCACCAAAGATTAGAATATTATCCGCTATGACTACAAGGTCCGATAGGAATTCAGGGAACTCAGTGAGGAACGCTGTATATGGCCCAGGAGGCCTGTAAACAGTAGCTATAAAAAGTGATTGAGTAGGCTGCATAGATTTCATGACTAGAAGCTCAAAAGACGAAAACGTCATTTTTTTTTTTGTAAATTGAAATTTGCTATCGTAAATGTTAGCAACACCTCCGCCTTTGCGGGATGCACGGGGGATATGGTCACTAGTGTAGCCAGGAGGTGAGGCCTCATTTAACACAGTAAATTCATCAGGCTTAAGCCATGTTTCAGTCAGGCCAATCACATCAAGATTATGATCAGTGATTAGTTCATTGACTATAATTGCCTTTGAAGTAAGGGATCTAACATTAAGTAGCCCTATTTTGAGATGTGAGGTATCATGATCTCTTTCAATAATGACAGGAATGGAGGTGGTCTTTATCCTAGTGAGATTGCTAAAGCGAACACCGCCATGTTTAGTTTTGCCCAACCTAGGTCGAGGCACAGACACGGTCTCAATGGTGATAGCTGAGCTGACTACACTGACTGTGCTAGTGGCAGACTCCACTATGCTGGCAGGCTGGCTAACAGCCTGCTGCCTGGCCTGCACCCTATTTCATTGTGGAGCTAGAGGAGTTAGAGCCCTGTCTATGTTGGTAGATAAAATGAGAGCACCCCTCCAGCTAGGATGGAGTCCGTCACTCCTCAGCAGGTCAGGCTTGGTCCTGTTTGTGGGTGAGTCCCAGAAAGAGGGCCAATTATCTACAAATTCTATCTTTTGGGAGGGGCAGAAAACAGTTTTCAACCAGCGATTGAGTTGTGAGACTCTGCTGTAGAGCTCATCACTCCCCCTAACTGGGAGGGGGCCAGAGACAATTACTCGATGCCGACACATCTTTCTAGCTGATTTACACGCAGAAGCTATGTTGCGCTTGGTGATCAGCTAGATATACTGTCTCTATTATAATATGACAGACCAGATAAATCTACTGTCTATGTTATATTATGACAGACCAGATAGATCTACTGTCTCTATTATATTATGACAGACCAGCTAGATCTACTGTCTCTATTGTATTATCACAGACCAGCTAGATCTACTGTCTCTATTATATTATGACATACCAGCTAGATCTACTGTCTCTATTATACTTTGACAGACGGGATATATCTAATGTATCTATTATATTATGACAGACCAGCTAGATCTACTGTCTCTATTATATTATGACAGACCAGCTAGATCTACTGTCTTTATTATATTATGACAGACCAGCTATATCGAATGTCTCTATTATATTATGACAGACCAGCTAGATATACTGTCTCTATTATAATATGACAGACCAGATAGATCTACTGTCTCTATTACATTATGACAGACCAGCTAGATCTACTGTCTCTATTATATTATGACAGACCAGCTAGATCTACTGGCTCTATTATATTATGACAGACCAGCTAGATCTACTGTCTATATTATATTATGACAGACCAGCTAGATCTACTGTCTTTATTATATTATGACATTCCAGCTAGATCTGCTTTCTTTATTATATTATGACAGACCAGATTAACTTTCTGTCTCTATTATAATATGACAGACCAGCCTGATCTACTGTCTCTATTATATTATGACAGACCAGCTAGATCTACTTTATCTATTATATTATGACAGACCAGCTAGATGTACTGTCTCTATGTCTCTATTATATTATGACAGACCAGCCAGATCTACTGTATCTATTATATTATGACAGACCAGCTAGATCTACTGTATCATTTATATTATGACAGACCAGCTCGATCTACTGTCTCTATTATATTATGACACACCAGATAGATCTACTGTCTCTATTATATTATGACAGACCAGCTAGATATACTGTCTCTATTATAATATGACAGACCAGATAGATCTACTGTCTCTATTACATTATGACAGACCAGCTAGATCTACTGTCTCTATTATATTATGACAGACCAGCTAGATCTACTGGCTCTATTATATTATGACAGACCAGCTAGATCTACTGTCTATATTATATTATGACAGACCAGCTAGATCTACTGTCTTTATTATATTATGACATACCAGCTAGATCTACTTTCTTTATTATATTATGACATACCAGCTAGATCTACTTTCTTTATTATATTATGACAGACCAGATTGACATTCTGTCTCTATTATAATATGACAGACCAGCCTGATCTACTGTCTCTATTATATTATGACATACCAGCTAGATCTACTGTATCTATGTCTCTATTATATTATGACAGACCAGCCAGATCTACTGTATCTATTATATTATGACAGACGAGCTAGATCTACTGTATCATTTATATTATGACAGACCAGCTCGATCTACTGTCTCTATTATATTATGACACACCAGCTAGATCTACTGTCTCTATTATATTATGACATACCAGCTAGATATACTGTCTCTATTATCATATGACAGACGGAATATATCTAATGTATCTATTATATTATGACAGACCAGCTAGATCTACTGTCTCTATTGTATTATGACAGACCAGCTAGATCTACTGTCTTTATTATATTATGACAGACCAGCTATATCGAATGTCTCTATTATATTATGACAGACCAGCTAGATCTACTGTCTCTATTATATTATGACAGACCAGCTAGATCTACTGTCTTTATTAAATTATGACAGACCAGCTAGATCTACTGTCTCATTTATATTATGACAGACCAGCTAGATCGAATGTCTCATTTATATTATGACAGACCAGCTAGATCTACTGTCTCATTTATATTATGACAGACCATATAGAGTTACTGTCTCATTTATATTATGACAGACCAGTTAGATCTACACTCTCTATTATATTATGACAGACCAGCTAGAAATACTGTCTCTATTATAATATGACAGACCAGTGAGATGTACTGTATCTATTATATTATGACAGACCAGCTAGATCTGCTGTATCTATTATATTATGACAGACCAGCTAGATCTACTTTCTTTATTATATTATGACAGACCAGCTATATCTAATGTCTCTATTACATTATGACAGACCAGCTCGATCTACTGTCTCTATTGTATTATGACAGATCAGCTAGACCTACTGCCTCTATTATATTTTGACATACCAACTAGATCTACTGTCTCTATTATATTATGACAGACCAGCTAGATCTACTGTCTTTATTAAATTATGACAGACCAGCTAGATCTAGTGTCTCATTTATATTATGACAGACTATCTAGATTTATTGTCTCATTTATATTATGACAGACCAGCTAGATCTAATGTCTCTATTATATTATGACAGACCAGATAGATATTCTGTCTCAATTATATTATGACAGACCAGCTAGATCTACTGTCTCTATTATATTATGACAGACCAGATAGATATTCTGTCTCTATTATATTATGACAGACCAGATAGATATTCTGTCTCTATTATGTTATGACAGAGCAGCCAGATCTACTGTATCTATTATATTATGACAGACCAGCTAGATGTACTGTCTCTATTATATTATGACAGACCAGCTAGATCTACTGTCTTTATTATATTATGACAGACCAGCTATATTGAATGTCTCTATTATATTATGACAGACCAGCTAGATATACTGTCTTTATTATAATATGACAGACCAGATAGATCTACTGTCTCTATTACATTATGACAGACCAGCTAGATCTACTGTCTCTATTATATTATGACAGACCAGCTAGATCTACTGTCTCTATTATATTATGACAGACCAGCTAGATCTACTGTCTCATTTATATTATGACAGACCAGCTCGATCTACTGTCTCTATTATATTATGACATACCAGCTAGATATACTGTCTCTATTATAATATGACAGACCAGATAAATCTACTGTCTATGTTATATTATGACAGACCAGATAGATCTACTGTCTCTATTATATTATGACAGACCAGCTAGATCTACTGTCTCTATTGTATTATGACAGACCAGCTAGATCTACTGTCTCTATTATATTATGACAGACCAGATAGATATTATGTCTCTATTATATTATGACAGACCAGCTATATCAAATGTCTCTATTATATTATGACAGACCAGCTAGATCTGCTGTCTCTATTATATTATGACAGACCAGCTAGATCTACTGTCTTTATTATATTATGACAGACCAGCTAGATCTACTGTCTTTATTATATTATGACAGACCAGCTATATCTAATATCTCTATTACATTATGACAAACCAGCTAGATCCACTGTCTCATTTATATTAAGACAGATCAGCTAGATCTACTATCTTTATTATATCATGACAGACCAGCTACATCTACTGTCTCTATTATATTATGACAGACCAGCTAGATCTACTGTCTCTATTGTATTATGACAGATCAGCTAGACCTACCGCCTCTATTATATTTTGACATACCAGCTAGATCTACTGTCTCTATTATATTATGACAGACCAGCTAGATCTACTGTCTCTATTGTATTATGACAGACCAGCTAGATCTACTGTCTTTATTATATTATGACAGACCAGCTATATCGAATGTCTCTATTATATTATGACAGACCAGCTAGATCTACTGTCTCTATTATATTATGACAGACCAGCTAGATCTACTGTCTTTATTAAATTATGACAGACCAGCTAGATCTACTGTCTCATTTATATTATGACAGACCAGCTAGATCGAATGTCTCATTTATATTATGACAGACCAGCTAGATCTACTGTCTCATTTATATTATGACAGACCATATAGAGTTACTGTCTCATTTATATTATGACAGACCAGTTAGATCTACACTCTCTATTATATTATGACAGACCAGCTAGAAATACTGTCTCTATTATAATATGACAGACCAGTGAGATGTACTGTATCTATTATATTATGACAGACCAGCTAGATCTGCTGTCTCTATTATATTATGACAGACCAGCTAGATCTACTTTCTTTATTATATTATGACAGACCAGCTATATCTAATGTCTCTATTACATTATGACAGACCAGCTCGATCTACTGTCTCTATTGTATTATGACAGATCAGCTAGACCTACTGCCTCTATTATATTTTGACATACCAACTAGATCTACTGTCTCTATTATATTATGACAGACCAGCTAGATCTACTGTCTTTATTAAATTATGACAGACCAGCTAGATCTAGTGTCTCATTTATATTATGACAGACTATCTAGATTTATTGTCTCATTTATATTATGACAGACCAGCTAGATCTAATGTCTCTATTATATTATGACAGACCAGATAGATATTCTGTCTCAATTATATTATGACAGACCAGCTAGATCTACTGTCTCTATTATATTATGACAGACCAGATAGATATTCTGTCTCTATTATATTATGACAGACCAGATAGATATTCTGTCTCTATTATGTTATGACAGAGCAGCCAGATCTACTGTATCTATTATATTATGACAGACCAGCTAGATGTACTGTCTCTATTATATTATGACAGACCAGCTAGATCTACTGTCTTTATTATATTATGACAGACCAGCTATATTGAATGTCTCTATTATATTATGACAGACCAGCTAGATATACTGTCTTTATTATAATATGACAGACCAGATAGATCTACTGTCTCTATTACATTATGACAGACCAGCTAGATCTACTGTCTCTATTATATTATGACAGACCAGCTAGATCTACTGTCTCTATTATATTATGACAGACCAGCTAGATCTACTGTCTCATTTATATTATGACAGACCAGCTCGATCTACTGTCTCTATTATATTATGACATACCAGCTAGATATACTGTCTCTATTATAATATGACAGACCAGATAAATCTACTGTCTATGTTATATTATGACAGACCAGATAGATCTACTGTCTCTATTATATTATGACAGACCAGCTAGATCTACTGTCTCTATTGTATTATGACAGACCAGCTAGATCTACTGTCTCTATTATATTATGACAGACCAGATAGATATTATGTCTCTATTATATTATGACAGACCAGCTATATCAAATGTCTCTATTATATTATGACAGACCAGCTAGATCTGCTGTCTCTATTATATTATGACAGACCAGCTAGATCTACTGTCTTTATTATATTATGACAGACCAGCTAGATCTACTGTCTTTATTATATTATGACAGACCAGCTATATCTAATATCTCTATTACATTATGACAAACCAGCTAGATCCACTGTCTCATTTATATTAAGACAGATCAGCTAGATCTACTATCTTTATTATATCATGACAGACCAGCTACATCTACTGTCTCTATTATATTATGACAGACCAGCTAGATCTACTGTCTCTATTGTATTATGACAGATCAGCTAGACCTACCGCCTCTATTATATTTTGACATACCAGCTAGATCTACTGTCTCTATTATATTATGACAGATCAGATAGATCTACTGTCTCTATTATATTATGACAGACCAGCTAGATCTACTGTCTTTATTAAATTATGACAGACCAGCTAGATCTACTGTCTCTATTATATTATGACAGACCAGGTAGATCTACTGTCTCTATTATATTATGACAGACCAGCTAGATCTACTGTCTTTATTAAATTATGACAGACCAGATAGATCTACTGTCTCTATTATATTATGACAGACCAGCTAGATCTACTGTCTTTATTAAATTATGACAGACCAGCTAGATCTACTGTCTCTATTATATTATGACAGACCAGATAGATATTCTGTCTCTATTATATTATGACAGACCAGATAGATATTCTGTCTCTATTATATTATGACAGACCAGATAGATATTCTGTCTCTATTATGTTATGACAGAGCAGCCAGATCTACTGTATCTATTATATTATGACAGACCAGCTAGATGTACTGTCTCTATGTCTCTATTATATTATGACAGACCAGCTAGATCTACTGTTTCTATTATATTATGTTAGACCAGTTAGATCTACTGTCTCTTTTGTATTGTGACAGACTAGCTAGATCTACTGTTTCTATTATATTATGTTAGACCAGCTAGATCTACTATCTAATTTATATTATGATAGACCAGCTATATCGAATGTCCCTATTATATTATGACTGACCAGCTAGATCTACTGTCTCATTTATATTATGACAGACCATATAGAGTTATTGTCTCATTTATATTATGACAGACCAGTTAGATCTACACTCTCTATTATATTATGACATACCAGCTAGATATACTGTCTCTATTATAATATGACAGACCAGCCAGATGTACTGTATCTATTATATTATGACAGACCAGCTAGATCTGCTGTCTCTATTATATTATGACAGACCAGCTAGATCTTCTGTCTTTATTATATTATGACAGACCAGCTATATCTAATGTCTCTATTACATTATGACAGACCAGCTAGATCTACTGTCTTTATTAAATTATGACAGACCAGCTAGATCTACTGTCTCTTTTATATTATGACAGACCAGCTAGATCTAGTGTCTCATTTATATTATGACAGACTAGCTAGATTTACTGTCTCATTTATATTATGACAGACCAGCTAGATCTAATGTCTCTATTATATTATGACAGACCAGATATATATTATGTCTCTATTATATTATGACAGACCAGATAGATATTCTGTCTCAATTATATTATGACAGACCAGCTAGATCTACTGTCTCTATTATATTATGACATACCAGATAGATATTCTGTCTCTATTATATTATGACAGACCAGATAGATATTCTGTCTCTATTATGTTATGACAGAGCATCCAGATCTACTGTATCTATTATATTATGACAGACCAGCTAGATGTACTGTCTCTATTATATTATGACAGACCAGCTAGATCTACTGTCTTTATTATATTATGACAGACCAGCTATATTGAATGTCTCTATTATATTATGACAGACCAGCTAGATATACTGTCTCTATTATAATATGACAGACCAGATAGATCTACTGTCACTATTACATTATGACAGACCAGCTAGATCTACTGTCTCTATTATATTATGACAGACCAGCTAGATCTACTGTCTCTATTATATTATGACAGACCAGCTAGATCTACTGTATCTATTATATTATGACAGACCAGCTAGATGTACTGTCTCTGTCTCTATTATATTATGACAGACCAGCCAGATCTACTGTATCTATTATATTATGACAGACCAGCTAGATCTACTATATCATTTATATTATGACAGACCAGCTCGATCTACTGTCTCTATTATATTATGACACACCAGCTAGATCTACTGTCTCTATTATATTATGACATACCAGCTAGATATACTGTCTCTATTATCATATGACAGACCAGATAAATCTACTGTCTATGTTATATTATGACAGACCAGATAGATATACTGTCTATATTATATTATGACAGACCAGCTAGATCTACTGTCTCTATTGTATTATCACAGACCAGCTAGATCTACTGTCTCTATTATATTATGACATACCAGCTAGATCTACTGTCTCTGTTATACTATGACAGACGGGATATATCTAATGTATCTATTATATTATGACAGACCAGCTAGATCTACTGTCTCATTTATATTATGACAGACCAGCTCAATCTACTGTCTCTATTGTATTATGACAGATCAGCTAGACCTACCGCCTCTATTATATTTTGACATACCAGCTAGATCTACTGTCTCTATTATATTATGACAGATCAGATAGATCTACTGTCTCATTTATATTATGACAGACCAGATAGATCTACTGTCTTTATTAAATTATGACAGACCAGATAGATCTACTGTCTCTATTATATTATGACAGACCAGCTAGATCTACTGTCTTTATTAAATTATGACAGACCAGCTAGATCTACTGTCTCTATTATATTATGACAGACCAGATAGATATTCTGTCTCTATTGTATTATGACAGATCAGCTAGACCTACCGCCTCTATTATATTTTGACATACCAGCTAGATCTACTGTCTCTATTATATTATGACAGATCAGATAGATCTACTGTCTCATTTATATTATGACAGACCAGCTAGATCTAATGTCTCATTTATATTATGACAGACCAGCTAGATCTACTGTCTCTATTGTATTATAACAGACCAGCTAGACCTACTGTCTCTATTATATTATGACAGACCAGATAGATCTACTGTCTCTATTATATTATGACAGACCAGCTATATCTACTGTCTTAATTAAATTATGACAGACCAGATAGATCTACTGTCTCTATTATATTATGACAGACCAGCTAGATCTACTGTCTTTATTAAATTATGACAGACCAGCTAGATCTACTGTCTCTATTATATTATGACAGACCAGATAGATATTCTGTCTCTATTATATTATGACAGACCAGATAGATATTCTGTCTCTATTATGTTATGACAGAGCAGCCAGATCTACTGTATCTATTATATTATGACAGACCAGCTAGATGTACTGTCTCTATTATATTATGACAGACCAGCTAGATCTACTGCCTCTATTATATTATGACAGATCAGATAGATCTACTGTCTCATTTATATTATGACAGACCAGCTAGATATACTGTCTCTATTATAATATGACAGACCAGATAGATCTACTGTCTCTATTACATTATGACAGACCAGCTAGATCTACTGTCTCTATTATATTATGACAGACCAGCTAGATCTACTGTCTCTATTATATTATGACAGACCAGCTAGATCTACTGTATCTATTATATTATGACAGACCAGCTAGATCTACTATCTAATTTATATTATGATAGACCAGCTATATCGAATGTCCCTATTATATTATGACTGACCAGCTAGATCTACTGTCTCATTTATATTATGACAGACCATATAGAGTTATTGTCTCATTTGTATTATGACAGACCAGTTAGATCTACTGTCTCTATTATATTATGACAGAGCAGCCAGATCTACTGTATCTATTATATTATGACAGACCAGCTAGATGTACTGTCTCTATGTCTCTATTATATTATGACAGACCAGCTAGATCTACTGTTTCTATTATATTATGTTAGACCAGTTAGATCTACTGTCTCTTTTGTATTGTGACAGACTAGCTAGATCTACTGTTTCTATTATATTATGTTAGACCAGCTAGATCTACTATCTAATTTATATTATGATAGACCAGCTATATCGAATGTCCCTATTATATTATGACAGACCATATAGAGTTATTGTCTCATTTATATTATGACAGACCAGTTAGATCTACACTCTCTATTATATTATGACATACCTGCTAGATATACTGTCTCTATTATAATATGACAGACCAGCCAGATGTACTGTATCTATTATATTATGACAGACCAGCTAGATCTGCTGTCTCTATTATATTATGACAGACCAGCTAGATCTTCTGTCTTTATTATATTATGACAGACCAGCTATATCTAATGTCTCTATTACATTATGACAGACCAGCTAGATCTACTGTCTTTATTAAATTATGACAGACCAGCTAGATCTACTGTCTCTTTTATATTATGACAGACCAGCTAGATCTAGTGTCTCATTTATATTATGACAGACTAGCTAGATTTACTGTCTCATTTATATTATGACAGACCAGCTAGATCTAATGTCTCTATTATATTATGACAGACCAGATATATATTCTGTCTCTATTATATTATGACAGACCAGATAGATATTCTGTCTCAATTATATTATGACAGACCAGCTAGATCTACTGTCTCTATTATATTATGACATACCAGATAGATATTCTGTCTCTATTATATTATGACAGACCAGATAGATATTCTGTCTCTATTATGTTATGACAGAGCATCCAGATCTACTGTATCTATTATATTATGACAGACCAGCTAGATGTACTGTCTCTATTATATTATGACAGACCAGCTAGATCTACTGTCTTTATTATATTATGACAGACCAGCTATATTGAATGTCTCTATTATATTATGACAGACCAGCTAGATATACTGTCTCTATTATAATATGACAGACCAGATAGATCTACTGTCACTATTACATTATGACAGACCAGCTAGATCTACTGTCTCTATTATATTATGACAGACCAGCTAGATCTACTGTCTCTATTATATTATGACAGACCAGCTAGATCTACTGTATCAATTATATTATGACAGACCAGCTAGATGTACTGTCTCTGTCTCTATTATATTATGACAGACCAGCCAGATCTACTGTATCTATTATATTATGACAGACCAGCTAGATCTACTATATCATTTATATTATGACAGACCAGCTCGATCTACTGTCTCTATTATATTATGACACACCAGCTAGATCTACTGTCTCTATTATATTATGACATACCAGCTAGATATACTGTCTCTATTATCATATGACAGACCAGATAAATCTACTGTCTATGTTATATTATGACAGACCAGATAGATCTACTGTCTCTATTATATTATGACAGACCAGCTAGATCTACTGTCTCTATTGTATTATCACAGACCAGCTAGATCTACTGTCTCTATTATATTATGACATACCAGCTAGATCTACTGTCTCTGTTATACTATGACAGACGGGATATATCTAGTGTATCTATTATATTATGACAGACCAGCTAGATCTACTGTCTCATTTATATTATGACAGACCAGCTCAATCTACTGTCTCTATTGTATTATGACAGATCAGATAGATCTACTGTCTCATTTATATTATGACAGACCAGATAGATCTACTGTCTTTATTAAATTATGACAGACCAGATAGATCTACTGTCTCTATTATATTATGACAGACCAGCTAGATCTACTGTCTTTATTAAATTATGACAGACCAGCTAGATCTACTGTCTCTATTATATTATGACAGACCAGATAGATATTCTGTCTCTATTGTATTATGACAGATCAGCTAGACCTACCGCCTCTATTATATTTTGACATACCAGCTAGATCTACTGTCTCTATTATATTATGACAGATCAGATAGATCTACTGTCTCATTTATATTATGACAGACCAGCTAGATCTACTGTCTCTATTGTATTATAACAGACCAGCTAGACCTACTGTCTCTATTATATTATGACAGACCAGATAGATCTACTGTCTCTATTATATTATGACAGACCAGCTAGATCTACTGTCTTAATTAAATTATGACAGACCAGATAGATCTACTGTCTCTATTATATTATGACAGACCAGCTAGATCTACTGTCTTTATTAAATTATGACAGACCAGCTAGATCTACTGTCTCTATTATATTATGACAGACCAGATAGATATTCTGTCTCTATTATATTATGACAGACCAGATAGATATTCTGTCTCTATTATGTTATGACAGAGCAGCCAGATCTACTGTATCTATTATATTATGACAGACCAGCTAGATGTACTGTCTCTATTATATTATGACAGACCAGCTAGATCTACTGCCTCTATTATATTATGACAGATCAGATAGATCTACTGTCTCATTTATATTATGACAGACCAGCTAGATATACTGTCTCTATTATAATATGACAGACCAGATAGATCTACTGTCTCTATTACATTATGACAGACCAGCTAGATCTACTGTCTCTATTATATTATGACAGACCAGCTAGATCTACTGTCTCTATTATATTATGACAGACCAGCTAGATCTACTGTATCTATTATATTATGACAGACCAGCTAGATGTACTGTCTCTATTATATTATGACAGACCAGCCAGATCTACTGTATCTATTATATTATGACAGACCAGCTAGATCTACTATATCATTTATATTATGACAGACCAGCTCGATCTACTGTCTCTATTATATTATGACACACCAGCTAGATCTACTGTCTCTATTATATTATGACATACCAGCTAGATATACTGTCTCTATTGTATTATCACAGACCAGCTAGATCTACTGTCTCTATTATATTATGACATACCAGCTAGATCTACTGTCTCTGTTATACTATGACAGACGGGATATATCTAATGTATCTATTATATTATGACAGACCAGCTAGATCTACTGTCTCATTTATATTATGACAGACCAGCTCAATCTACTGTCTCATTTATATTATGACAGACCAGTTAGATCTACACTCTCTATTATATTATGACATACCAGCTAGATATACTGTCTCTATTATAATATGACAGACCAGCTAGATCTACTGTCTTTATTATATTTTGACATACCAACTAGATCTACTGTCTCTATTATATTATGACAGACCAGCTAGATCTACTGTCTTTATTACATTATGACAGACCAGCTAGATCTACTGTCTCTATTATATTATGACAGACCAGCTAGATCTACTGTCTCTATTATATTATGACAGACCAGCTAGATCTACTGTATCTATTATATTATGACAGACCAGCTAGATGTACTGTCTCTATTATATTATGACAGACCAGCCAGATCTACTGTATCTATTATATTATGACAGACCAGCTAGATCTACTATATCATTTATATTATGACAGACCAGCTCGATCTACTGTCTCTATTATATTATGACACACCAGCTAGATCTACTGTCTCTATTATATTATGACATACCAGCTAGATATACTGTCTCTATTGTATTATCACAGACCAGCTAGATCTACTGTCTCTATTATATTATGACATACCAGCTAGATCTACTGTCTCTGTTATACTATGACAGACGGGATATATCTAATGTATCTATTATATTATGACAGACCAGCTAGATCTACTGTCTCATTTATATTATGACAGACCAGCTCAATCTACTGTCTCTATTGTATTATGACAGATCAGCTAGACCTACCGCCTCTATTATATTTTGACATACCAGCTAGATCTACTGTCTCTATTATATTATGACAGATCAGATAGATCTACTGTCTCATTTATATTATGACAGACCAGCTAGATCGAATGTCTCATTTATATTATGACAGACCAGCTAGATCTACTGTCTCTATTGTATTATGACAGACCAGGTAGACCTACTGTCTCTATTATATTATGACAGACCAGATAGATCTACTGTCTCTATTATATTATGACAGACCAGCTAGATCTACTGTCTTTATTAAATTATGACAGACCAGATAGATCTACTGTCTCTATTATATTATGACAGACCAGCTAGATCTACTGTCTTTATTAAATTATGACAGACCAGCTAGATCTACTGTCTCTATTATATTATGACAGACCAGATAGATATTCTGTCTCTATTATGTTATGACAGAGCAGCCAGATCTACTGTATCTATTATATTATGACAGACCAGCTAGATGTACTGTCTCTATGTCTCTATTATATTATGACAGACCAGCTAGATCTACTGTTTCTATTATATTATGTTAGACCAGTTAGATCTACTGTCTCTTTTGTATTGTGACAGACTAGCTAGATCTACTGTTTCTATTATATTATGTTAGACCAGCTAGATCTACTGTCTCATTTATATTATGATAGACCAGCTATATTGAATGTCCCTATTATATTATGACTGACCAGCTAGATCTACTGTCTCATTTATATTATGACAGACCATATAGAGTTACTGTCTCATTTATATTATGACAGACCAGTTAGATCTACACTCTCTATTATATTATGACATACCAGCTAGATATACTGTCTCTATTATAATATGACAGACCAGCTAGATCTACTGTCTTTATTATATTTTGACATACCAACTAGATCTACTGTCTCTATTATATTATGACAGACCAGCTAGATCTACTGTCTTTATTAAATTATGACAGACCAGCTAGATCTACTGTCTCATTTATATTATGACAGACCAGCTACATCTAGTGTCTCATTTATATTATGACAGACTAGCTAGATTTACTGTCTCATTTATATTATGACAGACCAGCTAGATCTACTGTCTCTATTATATTATGACAGACCAGATAGATCTACTGTCTCTATTATATTATGACAGACCAGCTAGATCTACTGTCTTTATTAAATTATGACAGACCAGCTAGATCTACTGTCTCTATTATATTATGACAGACCAGATAGATATTCTGTCTCTATTATGTTATGACAGAGCAGCCAGATCTACTGTATCTATTATATTATGACAGACCAGCTAGATGTACTGTCTCTATGTCTCTATTATATTATGACAGACCAGCTAGATCTACTGTTTCTATTATATTATGTTAGACCAGTTAGATCTACTGTCTCTTTTGTATTGTGACAGACTAGCTAGATCTACTGTTTCTATTATATTATGTTAGACCAGCTAGATCTACTGTCTCATTTATATTATGATAGACCAGCTATATCGAATGTCCCTATTATATTATGACTGACCAGCTAGATCTACTGTCTCATTTATATTATGACAGACCATATAGAGTTACTGTCTCATTTATATTATGACAGACCAGTTAGATCTACACTCTCTATTATATTATGACATACCAGCTAGATAAACTGTCTCTATTATAATATGACAGACCAGCTAGATCTACTGTCTTTATTATATTTTGACATACCAACTAGATCTACTGTCTCTATTATATTATGACAGACCAGCTAGATCTACTGTCTTTATTAAATTATGACAGACCAGCTAGATCTACTGTCTCATTTATATTATGACAGACCAGCTACATCTAGTGTCTCATTTATATTATGACAGACTAGCTAGATTTACTGTCTCATTTATATTATGACAGACCAGCTAGATCTACTGTCTCTATTATATTATGACAGACCAGATAGATCTACTGTCTTTATTATATTTTGACAGACCAGCTAGACCTACTGTCTTTATTATATTATGACAGACCAGCTAGATATACTGTCTCTATTATAATATGACAGACCAGATAGATCTACTGTCTCTATTATATTATGACATACCAGCTAGATCTACTGTCTCTATTATATTATGACAGACGAGCTCGATCTACTGTCTCTATTGTATTATGACAGATCAGCTAGACCTACTGCCTCTATTATATTTTGACATACCAACTAGATCTACTGTCTCTATTATATTATGACATACCAGCTAGATCTACTGGCTCTATTATATTATGACATACCAGCTAGATATACTGTCTCTATCATAATATGACAGACCAGATAAATCTACTGTCTATGTTATATTATGACAGACCAGACAGATCTACTGTCTCTATTATATTATGACAGACCAGCTAGATCTACTGTCTCTATTGTATTATGACAGACCAGCTAGATCTACTGTCTCTATTATATTATGACAGACCAGATAGATATTCTGTCTCTATTATATTATGACAGAACAGATAGATATTCTGTCTCTATTATGTTATGACAGAGCAGCCAGATCTACTGTATCTATTATATTATGACAGACCAGCTAGATCTACTGTCTTTATTAAATTATGACAGACCAGCTAGATCTACTGTCTCTATTATATTATGACAGACCAGATAGATATTCTGTCTCTATTATATTATGACAGACCAGATAGATATTCTGTCTCTATTATATTATGACAGACCAGATAGATATTCTGTCTCTATTATGTTATGACAGAGCAGCCAGATCTACTGTATCTATTATATTATGACAGACCAGCTAGATGTACTGTCTCTATGTCTCTATTATATTATGACAGACCAGCTAGATCTACTGTTTCTATTATATTATGTTAGACCAGTTAGATCTACTGTCTCTTTTGTATTGTGACAGACTAGCTAGATCTACTATCTAATTTATATTATGATAGACCAGCTATATCGAATGTCCCTATTATATTATGACTGACCAGCTAGATCTACTGTCTCATTTATATTATGACAGACCATATAGAGTTATTGTCTCATTTATATTATGACAGACCAGTTAGATCTACACTCTCTATTATATTATGACATACCAGCTAGATATACTGTCTCTATTATAATATGACAGACCAGCCAGATGTACTGTATCTATTATATTATGACAGACCAGCTAGATCTGCTGTCTCTATTATATTATGACAGACCAGCTAGATCTTCTGTCTTTATTATATTATGACAGACCAGCTATATCTAATGTCTCTATTACATTATGACAGACCAGCTAGATCTACTGTCTTTATTAAATTATGACAGACCAGCTAGATCTACTGTCTCTTTTATATTATGACAGACCAGCTAGATCTAGTGTCTCATTTATATTATGACAGACTAGCTAGATTTACTGTCTCATTTATATTATGACAGACCAGCTAGATCTAATGTCTCTATTATATTATGACAGACCAGATATATATTCTGTCTCTATTATATTATGACAGACCAGATAGATATTCTGTCTCAATTATATTATGACAGACCAGCTAGATCTACTGTCTCTATTATATTATGACATACCAGATAGATATTCTGTCTCTATTATATTATGACAGACCAGATAGATATTCTGTCTCTATTATGTTATGACAGAGCATCCAGATCTACTGTATCTATTATATTATGACAGACCAGCTAGATGTACTGTCTCTATTATATTATGACAGACCAGCTAGATCTACTGTCTTTATTATATTATGACAGACCAGCTATATTGAATGTCTCTATTATATTATGACAGACCAGCTAGATATACTGTCTCTATTATAATATGACAGACCAGATAGATCTACTGTCACTATTACATTATGACAGACCAGCTAGATCTACTGTCTCTATTATATTATGACAGACCAGCTAGATCTACTGTCTCTATTATATTATGACAGACCAGCTAGATCTACTGTATCTATTATATTATGACAGACCAGCTAGATCTACTGTCTCTATTATATTATGACAGACCAGCTAGATCTACTGTCTCTGTTATACTATGACAGACGGGATATATCTAATGTATCTATTATATTATGACAGACCAGCTAGATCTACTGTCTCATTTATATTATGACAGACCAGCTCAATCTACTGTCTCTATTGTATTATGACAGATCAGCTAGACCTACCGCCTCTATTATATTTTGACATACCAGCTAGATCTACTGTCTCTATTATATTATGACAGATCAGATAGATCTACTGTCTCATTTATATTATGACAGACCAGATAGATCTACTGTCTTTATTAAATTATGACAGACCAGATAGATCTACTGTCTCTATTATATTATGACAGACCAGCTAGATCTACTGTCTTTATTAAATTATGACAGACCAGCTAGATCTACTGTCTCTATTATATTATGACAGACCAGATAGATATTCTGTCTCTATTGTATTATGACAGATCAGCTAGACCTACCGCCTCTATTATATTTTGACATACCAGCTAGATCTACTGTCTCTATTATATTATGACAGATCAGATAGATCTACTGTCTCATTTATATTATGACAGACCAGCTAGATCGAATGTCTCATTTATATTATGACAGACCAGCTAGATCTACTGTCTCTATTGTATTATAACAGACCAGCTAGACCTACTGTCTCTATTATATTATGACAGACCAGATAGATCTACTGTCTCTATTATATTATGACAGACCAGCTAGATCTACTGTCTTAATTAAATTATGACAGACCAGATAGATCTACTGTCTCTATTATATTATGACAGACCAGCTAGATCTACTGTCTTTATTAAATTATGACAGACCAGCTAGATCTACTGTCTCTATTATATTATGACAGACCAGATAGATATTCTGTCTCTATTATATTATGACAGACCAGATAGATATTCTGTCTCTATTATGTTATGACAGAGCAGCCAGATCTACTGTATCTATTATATTATGACAGACCAGCTAGATGTACTGTCTCTATTATATTATGACAGACCAGCTAGATCTACTGCCTCTATTATATTATGACAGATCAGATAGATCTACTGTCTCATTTATATTATGACAGACCAGCTAGATATACTGTCTCTATTATAATATGACAGACCAGATAGATCTACTGTCTCTATTACATTATGACAGACCAGCTAGATCTACTGTCTCTATTATATTATGACAGACCAGCTAGATCTACTGTCTCTATTATATTATGACAGACCAGCTAGATCTACTGTATCTATTATATTATGACAGACCAGCTAGATGTACTGTCTCTATGTCTCTATTATATTATGACAGACCAGCCAGATCTACTGTATCTATTATATTATGACAGACCAGCTAGATCTACTATATCATTTATATTATGACAGACCAGCTCGATCTACTGTCTCTATTATATTATGACACACCAGCTAGATCTACTGTCTCTATTATATTATGACATACCAGCTAGATATACTGTCTCTATTGTATTATCACAGACCAGCTAGATCTACTGTCTCTATTATATTATGACATACCAGCTAGATCTACTGTCTCTGTTATACTATGACAGACGGGATATATCTAATGTATCTATTATATTATGACAGACCAGCTAGATCTACTGTCTCATTTATATTATGACAGAACAGCTCAATCTACTGTCTCTATTGTATTATGACAGATCAGCTAGACCTACCGCCTCTATTATATTTTGACATACCAGCTAGATCTACTGTCTCTATTATATTATGACAGATCAGATAGATCTACTGTCTCATTTATATTATGACAGACCAGCTAGATCGAATGTCTCATTTATATTATGACAGACCAGCTAGATCTACTGTCTCTATTGTATTATGACAGACCAGGTAGACCTACTGTCTCTATTATATTATGACAGACCAGCTAGATCTACTGTCTTTATTAAATTATGACAGACCAGCTAGATCTACTGTCTCTATTATATTATGACAGACCAGCTAGATCTACTGTATCTATTATATTATGACAGACCAGATAGATCTACTGTCTCTATTATATTATGACAGACCAGCTAGATCTACTGTCTTTATTAAATTATGACAGACCAGATAGATCTACTGTCTCTATTATATTATGACAGACCAGCTAGATCTACTGTCTTTATTAAATTATGACAGACCAGCTAGATCTACTGTCTCTATTATATTATGACAGACCAGCTAGATCTACTGTATCTATTATATTATGACAGACCAGCTAGATGTACTGTCTCTATGTCTCTATTATATTATGACAGACCAGCCAGATCTACTGTATCTATTATATTATGACAGACCAGCTAGATCTACTATATCATTTATATTATGACAGACCAGCTCGATCTACTGTCTCTATTATATTATGACACACCAGCTAGATCTACTGTCTCTATTATATTATGACATACCAGCTAGATATACTGTCTCTATTGTATTATCACAGACCAGCTAGATCTACTGTCTCTATTATATTATGACATACCAGCTAGATCTACTGTCTCTGTTATACTATGACAGACGGGATATATCTAATGTATCTATTATATTATGACAGACCAGCTAGATCTACTGTCTCATTTATATTATGACAGACCAGCTCAATCTACTGTCTCTATTGTATTATGACAGATTAGCTAGACCTACCGCCTCTATTATATTTTGACATACCAGCTAGATCTACTGTCTCTATTATATTATGACAGATCAGATAGATCTACTGTCTCATTTATATTATGACAGACCAGCTAGATCGAATGTCTCATTTATATTATGACAGACCAGCTAGATCTACTGTCTCTATTGTATTATGACAGACCAGGTAGACCTACTGTCTCTATTATATTATGACAGACCAGATAGATCTACTGTCTCTATTATATTATGACAGACCAGCTAGATCTACTGTCTTTATTAAATTATGACAGACCAGATAGATCTACTGTCTCTATTATATTATGACAGACCAGCTAGATCTACTGTCTTTATTAAATTATGACAGACCAGCTAGATCTACTGTCTCTATTATATTATGACAGACCAGATAGATATTCTGTCTCTATTGTATTATGACAGATTAGCTAGACCTACCGCCTCTATTATATTTTGACATACCAGCTAGATCTACTGCCTCTATTATATTATGACAGATCAGATAGATCTACTGTCTCATTTATATTATGACAGACCAGCTAGATCGAATGTCTCATTTATATTATGACAGACCAGCTCGATCTACTGTCTCTATTATATTATGACACACCAGCTAGATCTACTGTCTCTATTATATTATGACATACCAGCTAGATATACTGTCTCTATTGTATTATCACAGACCAGCTAGATCTACTGTCTCTATTATATTATGACATACCAGCTAGATCTACTGTCTCTGTTATACTATGACAGACGGGATATATCTAATGTATCTATTATATTATGACAGACCAGCTAGATCTACTGTCTCATTTATATTATGACAGAACAGCTCAATCTACTGTCTCTATTGTATTATGACAGATCAGCTAGACCTACCGCCTCTATTATATTTTGACATACCAGCTAGATCTACTGTCTCTATTATATTATGACAGATCAGATAGATCTACTGTCTCATTTATATTATGACAGACCAGCTAGATCGAATGTCTCATTTATATTATGACAGACCAGCTAGATCTACTGTCTCTATTGTATTATGACAGACCAGGTAGACCTACTGTCTCTATTATATTATGACAGACCAGATAGATCTACTGTCTCTATTATATTATGACAGACCAGCTAGATCTACTGTCTTTATTAAATTATGACAGACCAGATAGATCTACTGTCTCTATTATATTATGACAGACCAGCTAGATCTACTGTCTTTATTAAATGATGACAGACCAGCTAGATCTACTGTCTCTATTATATTATGACAGACCAGCTAGATCTACTGTATCTATTATATTATGACAGACCAGCTAGATGTACTGTCTCTATGTCTCTATTATATTATGACAGACCAGCCAGATCTACTGTATCTATTATATTATGACAGACCAGCTAGATCTACTATATCATTTATATTATGACAGACCAGCTCGATCTACAGTCTCTATTATATTATGACACACCAGCTAGATCTACTGTCTCTATTATATTATGACATACCAGCTAGATATACTGTCTCTATTGTATTATCACAGACCAGCTAGATCTACTGTCTCTATTATATTATGACATACCAGCTAGATCTACTGTCTCTGTTATACTATGACAGACGGGATATATCTAATGTATCTATTATATTATGACAGACCAGCTAGATCTACTGTCTCATTTATATTATGACAGACCAGCTCAATCTACTGTCTCTATTGTATTATGACAGATCAGCTAGACCTACCGCCTCTATTATATTTTGACATACCAGCTAGATCTACTGTCTCTATTATATTATGACAGATCAGATAGATCTACTGTCTCATTTATATTATGACAGACCAGCTAGATCGAATGTCTCATTTATATTATGACAGACCAGCTAGATCTACTGTCTCTATTGTATTATGACAGACCAGGTAGACCTACTGTCTCTATTATATTATGACAGACCAGATAGATCTACTGTCTCTATTATATTATGACAGACCAGCTAGATCTACTGTCTTTATTAAATTATGACAGACCAGATAGATCTACTGTCTCTATTATATTATGACAGACCAGCTAGATCTACTGTCTTTATTAAATTATGACAGACCAGCTAGATCTACTGTCTCTATTATATTATGACAGACCAGATAGATATTCTGTCTCTATTGTATTATGACAGATTAGCTAGACCTACCGCCTCTATTATATTTTGACATACCAGCTAGATCTACTGCCTCTATTATATTATGACAGATCAGATAGATCTACTGTCTCATTTATATTATGACAGACCAGCTAGATCGAATGTCTCATTTATATTATGACAGACCAGCTAGATCTACTGTCTCTATTGTATTATAACAGACCAGCTAGACCTACTGTCTCTATTATATTATGACAGACCAGATAGATCTACTGTCTCTATTATATTATGACAGACCAGCTAGATCTACTGTCTTTATTAAATTATGACAGACCAGATAGATCTACTGTCTCTATTATATTATGACAGACCAGCTAGATCTACTGTCTTTATTAAATTATGACAGACCAGCTAGATCTACTGTCTCTATTATATTATGACAGACCAGATAGATATTCTGTCTCTATTATATTATGACAGACCAGATAGATATTCTGTCTCTATTATGTTATGACAGAGCAGCCAGATCTACTGTATCTATTATATTATGACAGACCAGCTAGATGTACTGTCTCTATGTCTCTATTATATTATGACAGACCAGCTAGATCTACTGTTTCTATTATATTATGTTAGACCAGTTAGATCTACTGTCTCTTTTGTATTGTGACAGACTAGCTAGATCTACTGTTTCTATTATATTATGTTAGACCAGCTAGATCTACTGTCTCATTTATATTATGATAGACCAGCTATATCGAATGTCCCTATTATATTATGACTGACCAGCTAGATCTACTGTCTCATTTATATTATGACAGACCATATAGAGTTACTGTCTCATTTATATTATGACAGACCAGTTAGATCTACACTCTCTATTATATTATGACATACCAGCTAGATATACTGTCTCTATTATAATATGACAGACCAGCTAGATCTACTGTCTTTATTATATTTTGACATACCAACTAGATCTACTGTCTCTATTATATTATGACAGACCAGCTAGATCTACTGTCTTTATTAAATTATGACAGACCAGCTAGATCTACTGTCTCATTTATATTATGACAGACCAGCTACATCTAGTGTCTCATTTATATTATGACAGACTAGCTAGATTTAATGTCTCATTTATATTATGACAGACCAGCTAGATCTACTGTCTCTATTATATTATGACAGACCAGATAGATCTACTGTCTTTATTATATTTTGACAGACCAGCTAGACCTACTGTCTTTATTATATTATGACAGACCAGCTAGATATACTGTCTCTATTATAATATGACAGACCAGATAGATCTACTGTCTCTATTACATTATGACAGACCAGCTAGATCTACTGTCTCTGTTATATTATGACATACCAGCTAGATCTACTGTCTCTATTATATTATGACAGACGAGCTCGATCTACTGTCTCTATTGTATTATGACAGATCAGCTAGACCTACTGCCTCTATTATATTTTGACATACCAACTAGATCTACTGTCTCTATTATATTATGACATACCAGCTAGATCTACTGGCTCTATTATATTATGACATACCAGCTAGATATACTGTCTCTATCATAATATGACAGACCAGATAAATCTACTGTCTATGTTATATTATGACAGACCAGACAGATCTACTGTCTCTATTATATTATGACAGACCAGCTAGATCTACTGTCTCTATTGTATTATGACAGACCAGCTAGATCTACTGTCTCTATTATATTATGACAGACCAGATAGATATTCTGTCTCTATTATATTATGACAGAACAGATAGATATTCTGTCTCAATTATATTATGACAGACCAGCTAGATCTACTGTCTCTATTATATTATGACAGACCAGATAGATATTCTGTCTCTATTATATTATGACAGACCAGATAGATATTCTGTCTCTATTATGTTATGACAGAGAAGCCAGATCTACTGTATCTATTATATTATGACAGACCAGCTAGATGTACTGTCTCTATGTCTCTCTTATATAATGACAGACCAGCTAGATCTACTGTTTCTATTATATTATGTTAGACCAGCTAGATCTACTGTCTCATTTATATTATGATAGACCAGCTATATCGAATGTCCCTATAATATTATGACTGACCAGCTAGATCTACTGTCTCATTTATATTATGACAGACCAGATAGAGTTACTGTCTCATTTATATTATGACAGACCAGTTAGATCTACACTCTCTATTATATTATGACATATCAGCTAGATATACTGTCTCTATTATAATATGACAGACCAGCCAGATGTACTGTATCTATTATATTACGACATACCAGCTAGATCTGCTGTCTCTATTATATTATGACAGACCAGCTAGATCTACTGTCTTTATTATATTATGACAGACCAGCTATATCTAATGTCTCTATTACATTATGACAGACGAGCTCGATCTACTGTCTCTATTGTATTATGACAGATCAGCTAGACCTACTGCCTCTATTATATTTTGACATACCAACTAGATCTACTGTCTCTATTATATTATGACAGACCAGCTAGATCTACTGTCTCATTTATATTATGACAGACCAGCTAGATCTACTGTCTCATTTATATTATGACAGACCAGCTAGATCTAGTTTCTCATTTATATTATGACAGACCAGCTAGATCTACTGTCTCTATTATGTTATGGTAGACCAGTTAGATCTAATGTCTCTATTCTATTATGACAGACCAGCTAGATCTACTGTCTCTATTATATTATGACATACCAGCTAGATCTACTGTCTCTATTGTATTATGAAAGACCAGCTAGACCTACTGTCTCTATTATATTATGACATACCAGCTAGATCTACTGTCTCTATTATATTATGACAGACCAGATAGATCTACTGTCTCTATTATATTATGACAGACCAGCTAGATCTACTGTCTTTATTACATTATGACAGACCAGCTAGATCTACTGTCTCATTTATATTATGACAGACCAGCTAGATCTAATGTCTCTATTATATTATGACAGACCAGATATATATTCTGTCTCTATTATATTATGACAGACCAGATAGATATTCTGTCTCTATTATATTATGACAGACCAGCTATATCGAATGTCTCTATTATATTATGACAGACCAGCTAGATGTACTGTCTCTATTATATTATGACAGACCAGCTAGATCTACTGTCTTTATTATATTATGACAGACCAGCTATATCGAATGTCTCTATTATATTACGACAGACCAGCTAGATATACTGTCTCTATTATAATATGACAGACCAGATAGATCTACTGTCTCTATTACATTATGACAGACCAGCTAGATCTACTGTCTCTATTATATTATGACAGACCAGCTAGATCTACTGTATCTATTATATTATGACAGACCAGCTAGATCTACTGTCTAATTTATATTATGACAGACCAGCTCGATCTACTGTCTCTATTATATTATGACATACCAGCTAGATCTACTGTCTCTATTATATTATGACATACCAACTAGATATACTGTCTCTATTATAATATGACAGACCAGATAAATCTACTGTCTATGTTATATTATGACAGACCAGATAGATCTACTGTCTCTATTATATTATGACAGACCAGCTAGATCTACTGTCTCTATTGTATTATGACAGACCAGCTAGATCTACTGTCTCTATGTCTCTATTATATTATGACAGACCAGCTAGATCTACTGTTTCTATTATATTATGTTAGACCAGTTAGATCTACTGTCTCATTTATATTATGATAGACCAGCTATATCGAATGTCCCTATTATATTATGACAGACCAGCTAGATCTACTGTTTCTATTATATTATGTTAGACCAGTTAGATCTACTGTCTCTTTTGTATTGTGACAGACCAGCTACATCTACTGTTTCTATTATATTATGTTAGACCAGCTAGATCTACTGTCTCATTTATATTATGATAGACCAGCTATATCGAATGTCCCTATTATATTATGACAGACCAGCTAGATCTACTGTCTCGTTTATATTATGCCAGACCATATAGAGTTACTGTCTCATTTATATTATGACAGACCAGCTCGATCTACTGTCTCTATTATATTATGACATACCAGCTAGATCTACTGGCTCTATTATATTATGACATACCAGCTAGATATACTGTCTCTATTATAATATGACAGACCAGATAAATCTACTGTCTATGTTATATTATGACAGACCAGACAGATCTACTGTCTCTATTATATTATGACAGACCAGCTAGATCTACTGTCTCTATTGTATTATGACAGACCAGCTAGATCTACTGTCTCTATTATATTATGACAGACCAGATAGATATTCTGTCTCTATTATATTATGACAGAACAGATAGATATTCTGTCTCAATTATATTATGACAGACCAGCTAGATCTACTGTCTCTATTATATTATGACAGACCAGATAGATATTCTGTCTCTATTATATTATGACAGACCAGATAGATATTCTGTCTCTATTATGTTATGACAGAGCAGCCAGATCTACTGTATCTATTATATTATGACAGACCAGCTAGATGTACTGTCTCTATGTCTCTCTTATATAATGACAGACCAGCTAGATCTACTGTTTCTATTATATTATGTTAGACCAGCTAGATCTACTGTCTCATTTATATTATGATAGACCAGCTATATCGAATGTCCCTATTATATTATGACTGACCAGCTAGATCTACTGTCTCATTTATATTATGACAGACCAGATAGAGTTACTGTCTCATTTATATTATGACAGACCAGTTAGATCTTCACTCTCTATTATATTATGACATATCAGCTAGATATACTGTCTCTATTATAATATGACAGACCAGCCAGATGTACTGTATCTATTATATTACGACATACCAGCTAGATCTGCTGTCTCTATTATATTATGACAGACCAGCTAGATCTACTGTCTTTATTATATTATGACAGACCAGCTATATCTAATGTCTCTATTACATTATGACAGACGAGCTCGATCTACTGTCTCTATTGTATTATGACAGATCAGCTAGACCTACTGCCTCTATTATATTTTGACATACCAACTAGATCTACTGTCTCTATTATATTATGACAGACCAGCTAGATCTACTGTCTCATTTATATTATGACAGACCAGCTAGATCTACTGTCTCATTTATATTTTGACAGACCAGCTAGATCTAGTGTCTCATTTATATTATGACAGACCAGCTAGATCTACTGTCTCTATTATGTTATGGTAGACCAGTTAGATCTAATGTCTCTATTCTATTATGACAGACCAGCTAGATCTACTGTCTCTATTATATTATGACATACCAGCTAGATCTACTGTCTCTATTGTATTATGAAAGACCAGCTAGACCTACTGTCTCTATTATATTATGACATACCAGCTAGATCTACTGTCTCTGTTATATTATGACAGACCAGATAGATCTACTGTCTCTATTATATTATGACAGACCAGCTAGATCTACTGTCTTTATTACATTATGACAGACCAGCTAGATCTACTGTCTCATTTATATTATGACAGACCAGCTAGATCTAATGTCTCTATTATATTATGACAGACCAGATATATGTTCTGTCTCTATTATATTATGACAGACCAGATAGATATTCTGTCTCTATTATATTATGACAGACCAGCTATATCGAATGTCTCTATTATATTATGACAGACCAGCTAGATCTACTGTCTCTATTATATTATGACAGACCAGCTAGATCTACTGTCTAATTTATATTATGACAGACCAGCTCGATCTACTGTCTCTATTATATTATGACATACCAGCTAGATCTACTGTCTCTATTATATTATGACATACCAGCTAGATATACTGTCTCTATTATAATATGACAGACCAGATAAATCTACTGTCTATGTTATATTATGACAGACCAGATAGATCTACTGTCTCTATTATATTATGACAGACCAGCTAGATCTACTGTCTCTATTGTATTATGACAGACCAGCTAGATCTACTGTCTCTATTATATTATGACAGACCAGATAGATATTCTGTCTCTATTATATTATGACAGACCAGATAGATATTCTGTCTCTATTATATTATGACAGACCAGCTAGATCTACTGTCTCTATTATATTATGACAGACCAGATAGATATTATGTCTCTATTATATTATGACAGACCAGATAGATATTCTGTCTCTATGATGTTATGACAGAGTAGCCAGATCTACTGTATCTATTTTATTATGACAGACCAGCTAGATGTACTGTCTCTATGTCTCTATTATATTATGACAGACCAGCTAGATCTACTGTTTCTATTATATTATGTTAGACCAGTTAGATCTACTGTCTCATTTATATTATGATAGACCAGCTATATCGAATGTCCCTATTATATTATGACAGACCAGCTAGATCTACTGTTTCTATTATATTATGTTAGACCAGTTAGATCTACTGTCTCTTTTGTATTGTGACAGACGAGCTACATCTACTGTTTCTATTATATTATGTTAGACCAGCTAGATCTACTGTCTCATTTATATTATGATAGACCAGCTATATCGAATGTCCCTATTATATTATGACAGACCAGCTAGATCTACTGTCTCGTTTATATTATGCCAGACCATATAGAGTTACTGTCTCATTTATATTATGACAGACCAGTTAGATCTACACTCTCTATTATATTATGACATACCAGCTAGATATACTGTCTCTATTATAATATGACAGACCAGCCAGATGTACTGTATCTATTATATTATGACAGACCAGCTAGATCTGCTGTCTCTATTATATTATGACAGACCAGCTAGATCTACTGTCTTTGTTATATTATGACAGACCAGCTAGATCTACTGTATCTATTATATTATGACAGACCAGCTAGATGTACTGTCTCTATGTCTCTATTATATTATGACAGACCAGCTAGATCTACTGTTTCTATTATATTATTTTAGACCAGCTAGATCTACTGTCTCATTTATATTATGATAGACCAGCTATATTGAATGTCCCCTATTATATTATGACTGACCAGCTAGATCTACTGTCTCATTTATATTATGACAGACCATATAGAGTTACTGTCTCATTTATATTATGACAGACCAGCCAGATGTACTGTATCTATTATATTATGACAGACCAGCTAGATCTGCTGTCTCTATTATATTATGACAGACCAGCTAGATCTACTGTCTTTATTATACTATGACAGACCAGCTATATCTACTGTCTCTATTGTATTATGACAGATCAGCTAGACCTACTGCCTCTATTATATTTTGACATTCCAACTAGATCTACTGTCTCTATTATATTATGACAGACCAGCTAGATCTACTGTCTTTATTAAATTATGACAGACCAGCTAGATCTACTGTCTCATTTATATTATGACAGACCAGATAGATCTAGTGTCTCATTTATATTATGACAGACTAGCTAGATCTACTGTCTCATTTATATTATGACAGACCAGCTAGATCTAATGTCTCTATTATATTATGACAGACCAGATAGATATTCTGTCTCTATTATATTATGACAGATCAGATAGATATTCTGTCTCAATTATATTATGACAGACCAGCTAGATCTACTGTCTCTATTATATTATGACAGACCAGATAGATATTCTGTCTCTATTATATTATGACAGACCAGATAGATATTCTGTCTCTATTATGTTATGACAAAGCAGCCATATCTACTGTATCTATTATATTATGACAGACCAGCTAGATCTACTGTCTCTATTGTATTATGACAGACCAGCTAGATCTACTGTCTCTATTATATTATGACAGACTAGATAGATATTCTGTCTCTATTATATTATGACAGACCAGATAGATATTCTGTCTCTATTATGTTATGACAGAGCAGCCAGATCTACTGTATCTATTATATTATGACAGACCAGCCAGATGTACTGTCTCTATGTCTCTATTATATTATGACATACCAGCCAGATCTACTGTATCTATTATATTATGACAGACCAGCTAGATCTACTGTCTCTATTATATTTTGACAGACCAGTTAGATCTACTGTCTCTATTATACTATGACAGACGGGATATATCTAATGTATCTATTATATTATGACAGACCAGATATATGTACTGTCTCGATTATATTATGACAGACCAGCTAGATCTAATGTCTCTATTATACTATGACAGACGGGATATATCTAATGTATCTATTATATTATGACAGACCAGCAAGATCTACTGTCTCTATTATATTATGACAGACCAGCTAGATCTACTGTCTTTATTATATTATGACAGACCAGCTATATCGAATGTCTATATTATATTATGACAGACCAGCTAGATATACTGTCTCTATTATAATATGACAGACCAGATAGATCTACTGTCTCATTTATATTATGACAGACCAGCTACATCTAGTGTCTCATTTATATTATGACAGACTAGCTAGATTTACTGTCTCATTTATATTATGACAGACCAGCTAGATCTACTGTCTCTATTATATGATGACAGACCAGCTAGATCTACTGTCTTTATTATATTTTGCCAGACCAGCTAGACCTACTGTCTTTATTATATTATGACAGACCAGCTAGATATACTGTCTCTATTATAATATGACAGACCAGATAGATCTACTGTCTCTATTACATTATGACAGACCAGCTAGATCTACTGTCTCTATTATATTATGACAGACCAGCTAGATCTATTGTCTCTATTATATTATGACAGACCAGCTAGATCTACTGTCTCATTTATATTATGACAGACCAGCTCGATCTACTGTCTCTATTATATTATGACATACCAGCTAGATCTACTGGCTCTATTATATTATGACATACCAGCTAGATATACTGTCTCTATTATAATATGACAGACCAGATAAATCTACTGTCTATGTTATATTATGACAGACCAGCTAGATCTACTGTCTCTATTATATTATGACAGACCAGCTAGATCTACTGTCTCTATTATATTATGACAGACCAGCTAGATTTACTGTCTCATTTATATTATGACAGACCAGCTCGATCTACTGTCTCTATTATATTATGACATACCAGCTAGATCTACTGGCTCTATTATATTATGACATACCAGTTAGATATACTGTCTCTATTATAATATGACAGACCAGATAAATCTACTGTCTATGTTATATTATGACAGACCAGATAGATCTACTGTCTCTATTATATTATGACAGACCAGCTAGATCTCCTGTCTCTATTATATTATGACATACCAGCTAGATATACTGTCTCTATTATAATATGACAGACCAGCCAGATGTACTGTATCTATTATATTATGACAGACCAGCTAGATCTGCTGTCTCTATTATATTATGACAGACCAGCTAGATCTACTGTCTTTATTATATTATGACAGACCAGCTATATCTAATGTCTCTATTACATTATGACAGACGAGCTCGATCTACTGTCTCTATTGTATTATGACAGATCAGCTAGACCTACTGCCTCTATTATATTTTGACATACCAACTAGATCTACTGTCTCTATTATATTATGACAGACCAGCTAGATCTACTGTCTCATTTATATTATGACAGACCAGCTAGATCTACTGTCTCATTTATATTATGACAGACCAGCTAGATCTAGTGTCTCATTTATATTATGACAGACCAGCTAGATCTACTGTCTCTATTATGTTATGGTAGACCAGTTAGATCTAATGTCTCTATTCTATTATGACAGACCAGCTAGATCTACTGTCTCTATTATATTATGACATACCAGCTAGATCTACTGTCTCTATTGTATTATGAAAGACCAGCTAGACCTACTGTCTCTATTATATTATGACATACCAGCTAGATCTACTGTCTCTATTATATTATGACAGACCAGATAGATCTACTGTCTCTATTATATTATGACAGACCAGCTAGATCTACTGTCTTTATTACATTATGACAGACCAGCTAGATCTAATGTCTCTATTATATTATGACAGACCAGATATATATTCTGTCTCTATTATATTATGACAGACCAGATAGATATTCTGTCTCTATTATATTATGACAGACCAGCTATATCGAATGTCTCTATTATATTATGACAGACCAGCTAGATGTACTGTCTCTATTATATTATGACAGACCAGCTAGATCTACTGTCTTTATTATATTATGACAGACCAGCTATATCGAATGTCTCTATTATATTATGACAGACCAGCTAGATATACTGTCTCTATTATAATATGACAGACCAGATAGATCTACTGTCTCTATTACATTATGACATACCAGCTAGATCTACTGTCTCTATTGTATTATGAAAGACCAGCTAGACCTACTGTCTCTATTATATTATGACATACCAGCTAGATCTACTGTCTCTATTATATTATGACAGACCAGATAGATCTACTGTCTCTATTATATTATGACAGACCAGCTAGATCTACTGTCTTTATTACATTATGACAGACCAGCTAGATCTAATGTCTCTATTATATTATGACAGACCAGATATATATTCTGTCTCTATTATATTATGACAGACCAGATAGATATTCTGTCTCTATTATATTATGACAGACCAGCTATATCGAATGTCTCTATTATATTATGACAGACCAGCTAGATGTACTGTCTCTATTATATTATGACAGACCAGCTAGATCTACTGTCTTTATTATATTATGACAGACCAGCTATATCGAATGTCTCTATTATATTATGACAGACCAGCTAGATATACTGTCTCTATTATAATATGACAGACCAGATAGATCTACTGTCTCTATTACATTATGACAGACCAGCTAGATCTACTGTCTCTATTATATTATGACAGACCAGCTAGATCTATTGTCTCTATTATATTATGACAGACCAGCTAGATCTACTGTCTAATTTATATTATGAGAGACCAGCTCGATCTACTGTCTCTATTATACTATGACATACCAGCTAGATCTACTGTCTCTATTATATTATGACATACCAGCTAGATATACTGTCTCTATTATAATATGACAGACCAGATAAATCTACTGTCTATGTTATATTATGACAGACCAGCTAGATCTACTGTCTCTATTGTATTATGACAGACCAGCTAGATCTACTGTCTCTATTATATTATGACAGACCAGATAGATATTCTGTCTCTATTATATTATGACAGACCAGATAGATATTCTGTCTCTATTATATTATGACAGACCAGCTAGATCTACTGTCTCTATTATATTATGACAGACCAGATAGATATTATGTCTCTATTATATTATGACAGACCAGATAGATATTCTGTCCCTATTATATTATGACAGACCAGCTAGATCTACTGTCTCGTTTATATTATGACAGACCATATAGAGTTACTGTCTCATTTATATTATGACAGACCAGTTAGATCTACACTCTCTATTATATTATGAAATACCAGCTATATATACTGCCTCTATTATAATATGACAGACCAGCCAGATGTACTGTATCTATTATATTATGACAGACCAGCTAGATCTGCTGTCTCTATTATATTATGACAGACCAGCTAGATCTACTGTCTTTATTATATTATGACATACCAGCTATATCTAATGTCTCTATTACATTATGACAGACCAGCTAGATCTACTGTCTCATTTATATTAAGACAGACCAGCTACATCTACTATCTTTATTATATCATGACAGACCAGCTAGATCTACTGTCTCATTTATATTATGACAGACCAGCTCAATCTACTGTCTCTATTGTATTGTGACAGATCAGCTAGACCTACTGCCTCTATTATATTTTGACATACCAGCTAGATCTACTGTCTCTATTATATTATGACAGATCGGATAGATCTACTGTCTCTATTATATTATGACAGACCAGCTAGATCTACTGTCTTTATTAAATTATGACAGACCAGCTAGATCTACTGTCTCATTTATATTATGACAGACCAGCTAGATCGAATGTCCCTATTATATTATGACAGACCAGCTAGATCTACTGTCTCATTTATATCATGACAGACCAGTTAGATCTACACTCTCTATTATATTATGACATACCAGCTAGATATACTGCCTCTATTATAATATGACAGACCAGCCAGATGTACTGTCTCATTTATATTATGACAGACCAGCTAGATCGAATGTCTCATTTATATTGTGACAGACCAGCTAGATCTACTGTCTCTATTGCATTATGACAGACCAGCTAGACCTACTGTCTCTATTATATTATGACAGACCAGATAGATCTACTGTCTCTATTATATTATGACATACCAGCTAGATCTACTGTCTCTATTATATTATGACAGACCAGATAGATCTACTGTCTCTATTATATTATGACAGACCAGCTAGATCTACTGTCTTTATTACATTATGACAGACCAGCTAGATCTACTGTCTCATTTATATTATGACAGACCAGCTAGATCTAATGTCTCTATTATATTATGACAGACCAGATATATATTCTGTCTCTATTATATTATGACAGACCAGATAGATATTCTGTCTCTATTATATTATGACAGACCAGCTATATCGAATGTCTCTATTATATTATGACAGACCAGCTAAATGTACTGTCTCTATTATATTATGACAGACCAGCTAGATCTACTGTCTTTATTATATTATGACAGACCAGCTATATCGAATGTCTCTATTATATTATGACAGACCAGCTAGATATACTGTCTCTATTATAATATGACAGACCAGATAGATCTACTGTCTCTATTACATTATGACAGACCAGCTAGATCTACTGTCTCTATTATATTATGACAGACCAGCTAGATCTACACTCTCTATTATATTATGAAATACCAGCTAGATATACTGCCTCTATTATAATATGACAGACCAGCCAGATGTACTGTATCTATTATATTATGACAGACCAGCTAGATCTGCTGTCTCTATTATATTATGACAGACCAGCTAGATCTACTGTCTTTATTATATTATGACATACCAGCTATATCTAATGTCTCTATTACATTATGACAGACCAGCTAGATCTACTGTCTCATTTATATTAAGACAGACCAGCTACATCTACTATCTTTATTATATCATGACAGACCAGCTAGATCTACTGTCTCATTTATATTATGACAGACCAGCTCAATCTACTGTCTCTATTGTATTGTGACAGATCAGCTAGACCTACTGCCTCTATTATATTTTGACATACCAGCTAGATCTACTGTCTCTATTATATTATGACAGATCGGATAGATCTACTGTCTCTATTATATTATGACAGACCAGCTAGATCTACTGTCTTTATTAAATTATGACAGACCAGCTAGATCTACTGTCTCATTTATATTATGACAGACCAGCTAGATCGAATGTCCCTATTATATTATGACAGACCAGCTAGATCTACTGTCTCATTTATATTATGACAGACCAGTTAGATCTACACTCTCTATTATATTATGACATACCAGCTAGATATACTGCCTCTATTATAATATGACAGACCAGCCAGATGTACTGTCTCATTTATATTATGACAGACCAGCTAGATCGAATGTCTCATTTATATTGTGACAGACCAGCTAGATCTACTGTCTCTATTGCATTATGACAGACCAGCTAGACCTACTGTCTCTATTATATTATGACAGACCAGATAGATCTACTGTCTCTATTATATTATGACATACCAGCTAGATCTACTGTCTCTATTATATTATGACAGACCAGATAGATCTACTGTCTCTATTATATTATGACAGACCAGCTAGATCTACTGTCTTTATTACATTATGACAGACCAGCTAGATCTACTGTCTCATTTATATTATGACAGACCAGCTAGATCTAATGTCTCTATTATATTATGACAGACCAGATATATATTCTGTCTCTATTATATTATGACAGACCAGATAGATATTCTGTCTCTATTATATTATGACAGACCAGCTATATCGAATGTCTCTATTATATTATGACAGACCAGCTAGATGTACTGTCTCTATTATATTATGACAGACCAGCTAGATCTACTGTCTTTATTATATTATGACAGACCAGCTATATCGAATGTCTCTATTATATTATGACAGACCAGCTAGATATACTGTCTCTATTATAATATGACAGACCAGATAGATCTACTGTCTCTATTACATTATGACAGACCAGCTAGATCTACTGTCTCTATTATATTATGACAGACCATCTAGATCTACTGTCTCTATTATATTATGACAGACCAGCTAGATCTACTGTCTAATTTATATTATGACAGACCAGCTCGATCTACTGTCTCTATTATACTATGACATACCAGCTAGATCTACTGTCTCTATTATATTATGACATACCAGCTAGATATACTGTCTCTATTATAATATGACAGACCAGATAAATCTACTGTCTATGTTATATTATGACAGACCAGATAGATCTACTGTCTCTATTATATTATGACAGACCAGCTAGATCTACTGTCTCTATTGTATTATGACAGAAAAGCTAGATCTACTGTCTCTATTATATTATGACAGACCAGATAGATATTCTGTCTCTATTATATTATGACAGACCAGATAGATATTATGTCTCTATTATATTATGACAGACCAGCTAGATCTACTGTCTCTATTATATTATGACAGACCAGATAGATATTATGTCTCTATTATATTATGACAGACCAGATAGATATTCTGTCCCTATTATATTATGACAGACCAGCTAGATCTACTGTCTCGTTTATATTATGACAGACCATATAGAGTTACTGTCTCATTTATATTATGACAGACCAGTTAGATCTACACTCTCTATTATATTATGAAATACCAGCTAGATATACTGCCTCTATTATAATATGACAGACCAGCCAGATGTACTGTATCTATTATATTATGACAGACCAGCTAGATCTGCTGTCTCTATTATATCATGACAGACCAGCTAGATCTACTGTCTTTATTATATTATGACATACCAGCTATATCTAATGTCTCTATTACATTATGACAGACCAGCTAGATCTACTGTCTCATTTATATTAAGACAGACCAGCTACATCTACTATCTTTATTATATCATGACAGACCAGCTAGATCTACTGTCTCATTTATATTATGACAGACCAGCTCAATCTACTGTCTCTATTGTATTGTGACAGATCAGCTAGACCTACTGCCTCTATTATATTTTGACATACCAGCTAGATCTACTGTCTCTATTATATTATGACAGATCGGATAGATCTACTGTCTCTATTATATTATGACAGACCAGCTAGATCTACTGTCTTTATTAAATTATGACAGACCAGCTAGATCTACTGTCTCATTTATATTATGACAGACCAGCTAGATCGAATGTCCCTATTATATTATGACAGACCAGCTAGATCTACTGTCTCATTTATATTATGACAGACCAGTTAGATCTACACTCTCTATTATATTATGACATACCAGCTAGATATACTGCCTCTATTATAATATGACAGACCAGCCAGATGTACTGTCTCATTTATATTATGACAGACCAGCTAGATCGAATGTCTCATTTATATTGTGACAGACCAGCTAGATCTACTGTCTCTATTGCATTATGACAGACCAGCTAGACCTACTATCTCTATTATATTATGACAGACCAGATAGATCTACTGTCTCTATTATATTATGACAGACCAGCTAGATCTACTGTCTTTATTAAATTATGACAGACCAGCTAGATCTACTGTCTCTATTATATTATGACAGACCAGATAGATATTCTGTCTCTATTATATTATGACAAACCAGATAGATATTCTGTCTCAATTATATTATGACAGACCAGCTAGATCTACTGTATCTATTATATTATGACAGACCAGCTAGATCTACTGTCTCATTTATATTATGATAGACCAGCTATATTGAATGTCCCTATTATATTATGACTGACCAGCTAGATCTACTGTCTCATTTATATTATGACAGACCATATAGAGTTACTGTCTCATTTATATTATGACAGACCAGTTAGATCTACACTCTCTATTATATTATGACATACCAGCTAGATATACTGTCTCTATTATAATATGACAGACCAGCCAGATGTACTGTATCTATTATATTATGACAGACCAGCTAGATCTGCTGTCTCTATTATATTATGACAGACCAGCTAGATCTACTGTCTTTATTATATTATGACAGACCAGCTAGATCTACTGTATCTATTATATTATGACAGACCAGCTAGATGTACTGTCTCTATGTCTCTATTATATTATGACAGACCAGCTAGATCTACTGTTTCTATTATATTATTTTAGACCAGCTAGATCTACTGTCTCATTTATATTATGATAGACCAGCTATATTGAATGTCCCTATTATATTATGACTGACCAGCTAGATCTACTGTCTCATTTATATTATGACAGACCATATAGAGTTACTGTCTCATTTATATTATGACAGACCAGTTAGATCTACTGTCTTTATTATATTATGACAGACCAGCTATATCTACTGTCTCTATTGTATTATGACAGATCAGCTATATCTACTGTCTCTATTGTATTATGACAGATCAGCTAGACCTACTGCCTCTATTATATTTTGACATTCCAACTAGATCTACTGTCTCTATTATATTATGACAGACCAGCTAGATCTACTGTCTTTATTATATTATGACAGACCAGCTATATCTACTGTCTCTATTGTATTATGACAGATCAGCTAGACCTACTGCCTCTATTATATTTTGACATTCCAACTAGATCTACTGTCTCTATTATATTATGACAGACCAGATAGATATTCTGTCTCTATTATGTTATGACAGAGCAGCCATATCTACTGTATCTATTATATTATGACAGACCAGCTAGATGTACTGTCTCTATGTCTCTATTATATTATGACAGACCAGCCAGATCTACTGTATCTATTATATTATGAAGGACCAGCTAGATCTACTCTCTGTATTATATTAAGAACTACTGTCTCTATTATATTATGACATACCAGCTAGATCTACTGTCTCTATTATATTATGACAGACCAGATATATCTACTGTCTCTATTATATTATGACAGACCAGCTAGATCTTCTGTCTTTATTAAATTATGACAGACCAGCTAGATCTACTGTCTCATTTATATTATGACAAACCAGCTAGATCTACTGTCTCTATTATATTATGATAGACCAACTAGATCTACTGTCTCTATATTATGACAGACCAGATAGATCTACTGTCTCTATTATATTATGACAGACCAGCCAGATCTACTGTATCTATTATATTATGACAGAGCATCCACATCTACTGTCTCTATTGAAATATGACAGACCAGCTAGATCTACTGTTTCTATTATATTATGTTAGACCAGTTCGATCTACTGTCTCTTTTGTATTATGGCAGACCAGCTAGATCTAGATCTACTGTCTCTATTATATTATGACATACCAGCTGGATCTACTGTTTTTATTATATTATGACAGACCAGACAGATCTACTGTCTCTATTATATTATGACAGACCAGCTAGATCTACTGTCTCTATTATATTATGACAGACCAGCTAGATCTACTGTCTCTATTATATTATGACAGACCAGCTAGATCTAGTGTCTCATTTATATTATGAAGGACCAGCTAGATCTACACTCTGTATTATATTATGACAGACCAGCTAGATCTACTGTTTCTATTATATTATGACAAACCAGCTAGATCTACTGTCTCTATTATATTATGATAGACCAACTAGATCTACTGTCTCTATATTATGACAGACCAGATAGATCTACTGTCTCTATTATAGAATGACAGACCAGCTACATCTACTGTCTCTATTATATTATGACAGACCAAATAGATCTACTGTCTCTATTATAAAATGACAGACCATATAGATCTATTGTCTCTATTATATTATGACAGACCAGATAGATCTTCTGTCTCTATTATAATATGACAGACCAGCTAGATCTGCTGTCTCTATTATATTATGACAGACCAGCTAGATCTACTGTCTCTATTATATTATGACAGACCAGTTAGATCTATTGTCTCTATTGTTTTATGACAGACCAGCTAGATCTACTGTCTCTATTATATTATGACAGACCAGCCAGATCTACTGTATCTATTATATTATGATAGAGCAGCCACATCTACTGTATCTATTATATTATGACAGACCAGCTAGATGTACTGTCTCTATGTCTCTATTATATTATGACAGACCAGATAGATATTCTGTCTCTATTATATTATGACAGACCAGCCAGATCTACTGTATCTATTATATTATGACAGAGCATCCACATCTACTGTCTCTATTGAATTATGACAGACCAGCTAGATCTACTGTTTCTATTATATTATGACAGACCAGCTAGATCTACTCTCTCTATTGTATTATGACAGACCAGCTAGACCTACTGTCTCTATTATATTATGACATACCAGCTAGATCTACTGTCTCTATTATATTATGACAGACCAGATATATCTACTGTCTCTATTATATTATGACAGACCAGCTAGATCTACTGTCTTTATTAAATTATGACAGACCAGCTAGATCTACTGTCTCATTTATATTATGACAAACCAGCTAGATCTACTGTCTCTATTATATTATGATAGACCAACTAGATCTACTGTCTCTATATTATGACAGACCAGATAGATCTACTGTCTCTATTATAGAATGACAGACCAGCTACATCTACTGTCTCTATTATATTATGACAGACCAAATAGATCTACTGTCTCTATTATAAAATGACAGACCAGATAGATCTATTGTCTCTATTATATTATGACAGACCAGATAGATCTTCTGTCTCTATTATAATATGACAGACCAGCTAGATCTACTGTCTCTATTATATTATGACAGACCAGCTAGATCTGCTGTCTCTATTATATTATGACAGACCAGCTAGATCTACTGTCTCTATTATATTATGACAGACCAGTTAGATCTATTGTCTCTATTGTTTTATGACAGACCAGCTAGATCTACTGTCTCTATTATATTATGACAGACCAGCCAGATCTACTGTATCTATTATATTATGACAGAGCAGCCACATCTACTGTATCTATTATATTATGACAGACCAGCTAGATGTACTGTCTCTATGTCTCTATTATATTATGACAGACCAGATAGATATTCTGTCTCTATTATATTATGACAGACCAGCCAGATCTACTGTATCTATTATATTATGACAGAGCATCCACATCTACTGTCTCTATTGAAATATGACAGACCAGCTAGATCTACTGTTTCTATTATATTATGTTAGACCAGTTAGATCTACTGTCTCTTTTGTATTATGGCAGACCAGCTAGATCTAGATCTACTGTCTCTATTATATTATGACAGACCAGCTAGATCTAGTGTCTCTATAGTATTATGACAGACCAGCTAGATCTACTGGCTCTATTATATTATGACATACCAGCTAGATCTACTGTTTTTATTATATTATGACAGACCAGACAGATCTACTGTCTCTATTATATTATGACAGACCAGCTAGATCTACTGTCTCTATTATATTATGACAGACCAGCTAGATCTACTGTCTCTATTATATTATGACAGACCAGCTAGATCTAGTGTCTCATTTATATTATGAAGGACCAGCTAGATCTACACTCTGTATTATATTATGACAGACCAGCTAGATCTACTGTCTCATTTATATTATGACAAACCAGCTAGATCTACTGTCTCTATTATATTATGATAGACCAACTAGATCTACTGTCTCTATATTATGACAGACCAGATAGATCTACTGTCTCTATTATAGAATGACAGACCAGCTACATCTACTGTCTCTATTATATTATGACAGACCAAATAGATCTACTGTCTCTATTATAAAATGACAGACCAGATAGATCTATTGTCTCTATTATATTATGACAGACCAGATAGATCTTCTGTCTCTATTATAATATGACAGACCAGCTAGATCTACTGTCTCTATTATATTATGACAGACCAGCTAGATCTGCTGTCTCTATTATATTATGACAGACCAGCTAGATCTACTGTCTCTATTATATTATGACAGACCAGTTAGATCTATTGTCTCTATTGTTTTATGACAGACCAGCTAGATCTACTGTCTCTATTATATTATGACAGACCAGCCAGATCTACTGTATCTATTATATTATGACAGAGCAGCCACATCTACTGTATCTATTATATTATGACAGACCAGCTAGATGTACTGTCTCTATGTCTCTATTATATTATGACAGACCAGATAGATATTCTGTCTCTATTATATCATGACAGACCAGCCAGATCTACTGCCTCTATTATATTATGACAGAGCATCCACATCTACTGTCTCTATTGAAATATGACAGACCAGCTAGATCTACTGTTTCTATTATATTATGTTAGACCAGTTAGATCTACTGTCTCTTTTGTATTATGGCAGACCAGCTAGATCTAGATCTACTGTCTCTATTATATTATGACAGACCAGCTAGATCTAGTGTCTCTATAGTATTATGACAGACCAGCTAGATCTACTGGCTCTATTATATTATGACATACCAGCTAGATCTACTGTTTTTATTATATTATGACAGACCAGACAGATCTACTGTCTCTATTATATTATGACAGACCAGCTAGATCTACTGTCTCTATTATATTATGACAGACCAGCTAGATCTACTGTCTCTATTATATTATGACAGACCAGCTAGATCTAGTGTCTCATTTATATTATGACAGGCCAGCTAGATCTACTGGCTCTATTATATTATGACAGGCCAGCTAGATCTACTGTCTTTATTATATTATGACAGACCATCCAGATCTCCTGTATCTATTGTATTATGATAGACCAGCAAGAACTACTGTCTCTATTATATTATGACATACCAGCTAGATCTACTGTCTCTATTATATTATGACAGACCAGATATATCTAGTGTCTCTATTATATTATGACAGACCAGCTAGATCTACTGTCTTTATTAAATTATGACAGACCAGCTAGATCTACTGTCTCATTTATATTATGAAAAACCAGCTAGATCTACTGTCTCTATTATATTATCTTAGACCAACTAGATCTACTGTCTCTATATTATGACAGACCAGATAGATCTACTGTCTCTATTATAGAATGACAGACCAGCTACATCTACTTTCTCTATTATATTATGACAGACCAAATAGATCTACTGTCTCTATTATAAAATGACAGACCAGATAGATCTATTGTCTCTATTATATTATGACCGACCAGATAGATCTTCTGTCTCTATTATAATATGACAGACCAGCTAGATCTACTGTCTCTATTATATTATGACAGACCAGCTAGATCTGCTGTCTCTATTATATTATGACAGACCAGCTAGATCTACTGTCTCTATTATATTATGACAGACCAGTTAGATCTATTGTCTCTATTGTTTTATGACAGACCAGCTAGATCTACTGTCTCTATTATATTATGACAGACCAGCTAGATCTACTGTCTCTATTATATTATGACAGACCAGCCAGATCTACTGTATCTATTATATTATGACAGAGCAGCCACATCTACTGTATCTATTATATTATGACAGACCAGCTAGATGTACTGTCTCTATGTCTCTATTATATTATGACAGACCAGATAGATATAATAGAGACAGAATATTATGACAGACCAGCCAGATCTACTGTATCTATTATATTATGACAGAGCATCCACATCTACTGTCTCTATTGAATTATAACAGACAAGCTAGATCTACTCTTTCTATTATATTATGTTAGACCAGTTAGATCTACTGTCTCTTTTGTATTATGACAGACCAGCTAGATCTAGATCTACTGTCTCTATTATATTATAACAGACCAGCTAGATCTAATGTCTCTATAGTATTATGACAGACCAGCTAGATCTACTGGCTCTATTATATTATGACATACCAGCTAGATCTACTGTTTTTATTATATTATGACAGACCAGACAGATCTACTGTCTCTATTATTTTATGACAGACCAGCTAGATCTACTGTCTCTATTATATTATGACAGACAAGCTAGATCTACTGTCTCTATTATATTATGACAGACCAGCTAGATCTAGTGTCTCATTTATATTATGAAGGACCAGCTAGATCTACACTCTCTATTATATCATGACAGACCAGCTAGATCTACTGTCTCTATTATAATATGACAGACCAGTTAGATCTACTGTCTCTATTGAAATATGACAGACCAGCTAGATCTACTGTTTCTATTATATTATGTTAGACCAGTTAGATCTACTGTCTCTTTTGTATTATGGCAGACCAGCTAGATCTAGATCTACTGTCTCTATTATATTATGACAGACCAGCTAGATCTAGTGTCTCTATAGTATTATGACAGACCAGCTAGATCTACTGGCTCTATTATATTATGACATACCAGCTAGATCTACTGTTTTTATTATATTATGACAGACCAGACAGATCTACTGTCTCTATTATATTATGACAGACCAGCTAGATCTACTGTCTCTATTATATTATGACAGACCAGCTAGATCTACTGTCTCTATTATATTATGACAGACCAGCTAGATCTAGTGTCTCATTTATATTATGACAGGCCAGCTAGATCTACTGGCTCTATTATATTATGACAGGCCAGCTAGATCTACTGTCTTTATTATATTATGACAGACCATCCAGATCTCCTGTATCTATTGTATTATGATAGACCAGCAAGAACTACTGTCTCTATTATATTATGACATACCAGCTAGATCTACTGTCTCTATTATATTATGACAGACCAGATATATCTACTGTCTCTATTATATTATGACAGACCAGCTAGATCTACTGTCTTTATTAAATTATGACAGACCAGCTAGATCTACTGTCTCATTTATATTATGAAAAACCAGCTAGATCTACTGTCTCTATTATATTATCTTAGACCAACTAGATCTACTGTCTCTATATTATGACAGACCAGATAGATCTACTGTCTCTATTATAGAATGACAGACCAGCTACATCTACTTTCTCTATTATATTATGACAGACCAAATAGATCTACTGTCTCTATTATAAAATGACAGACCAGATAGATCTATTGTCTCTATTATATTATGACCGACCAGATAGATCTTCTGTCTCTATTATAATATGACAGACCAGCTAGATCTACTGTCTCTATTATATTATGACAGACCAGCTAGATCTGCTGTCTCTATTATATTATGACAGACCAGCTAGATCTACTGTCTCTATTATATTATGACAGACCAGTTAGATCTATTGTCTCTATTGTTTTATGACAGACCAGCTAGATCTACTGTCTCTATTATATTATGACAGACCAGCTAGATCTACTGTCTCTATTATATTATGACAGACCAGCCAGATCTACTGTATCTATTATATTATGACAGAGCAGCCACATCTACTGTATCTATTATATTATGACAGACCAGCTAGATGTACTGTCTCTATGTCTCTATTATATTATGACAGACCAGATAGATATAATAGAGACAGAATATTATGACAGACCAGCCAGATCTACTGTATCTATTATATTATGACAGAGCATCCACATCTACTGTCTCTATTGAATTATAACAGACAAGCTAGATCTACTGTTTCTATTATATTATGTTAGACCAGTTAGATCTACTGTCTCTTTTGTATTATGACAGACCAGCTAGATCTAGATCTACTGTCTCTATTATATTATAACAGACCAGCTAGATCTAATGTCTCTATAGTATTATGACAGACCAGCTAGATCTACTGGCTCTATTATATTATGACATACCAGCTAGATCTACTGTTTTTATTATATTATGACAGACCAGACAGATCTACTGTCTCTATTATTTTATGACAGACCAGCTAGATCTACTGTCTCTATTATATTATGACAGACAAGCTAGATCTACTGTCTCTATTATATTATGACAGACCAGCTAGATCTAGTGTCTCATTTATATTATGAAGGACCAGCTAGATCTACACTCTCTATTATATTATGACAGACCAGCTAGATCTACTGTCTCTATTATAATATGACAGACCAGTTAGATCTACTGTCTCTTTTGTATTATGACAGACCAGCTAGATCTAGATCTACTGTCTCTATTATATTCTGACAGACCAGCTAGATCTAGTGTCTCTATAGTATTATGACAGACCAGCTAGATCTACTGGCTCTATTATATTATGACATACCAGCTAGATCTACTGTTTTTATTATATTATGACAGACCAGACAGATCTACTGTATCTATTATATTATGACAGAGCAGCCACATCTACTGTATCTATAATATTATGACAGACCAGCTAGATGTACTGTCTCTATGTCTCTATTATATTATGACAGACCAGATAGATGTTCTGTCTCTATTATATTATGACAGACCAGCCAGATCTACTGTATCTATTATATTATGACAGAGCATCCACATCTACTGTCTCTATTGAAATATGACAGACCAGCTAGATCTACTGTTTCTATTATATTATGTTAGACCAGTTAGATCTACTGTCTCTTTTGTATTATGGCAGACCAGCTAGATCTAGATCTACTGTCTCTATTATATTATGACAGACCAGCTAGATCTAGTGTCTCTATTGTATTATGACAGACCAGCTAGATCTACTGTTTTTATTATATTATGACAGACAGGACAGATCTACTGTCTCTATTATATTATGACAGACCAGCTAGATCTACTGTCTCTATTATATTATGACAGACCAGCTAGATCTACTGGCTCTATTATATTATGACAGACCAGCTAGATCTAGTGTCTCATTTATATTATGAAGGACCAGCTACATCTACACTCTGTATTATATTATGACAGACCAGCTAAATCTACTGTTTCCATTATATTATGTTAGACCAGTTAGATCTACTGTCTCTATTATATTATGACAGACCAGCTAGATCTACTGTCTCTATTATATTATGACAGACCAGCTAGATCTAGTGTCTCATTTATATTATGAAGGACCAGCTAGATCTACACTCTCTATTATATTATGACAGACCAGCTAGATCTACTCTCTCTATTATATTATGACATACCAGTTAGATCTACTGTCTCTTTTGTATTATGACAGACCAGCTAGTTCTAGATCTACTGTCTCTATTATATTATGACAGACCAGCTAGATCTAGTGTCTCTATAGTATTATGACAGACCAGCTAGATCTACTGGCTCTATTATATTATGACATACCAGCTAGATCTACTGTTTTTATTATATTATGACAGACCAGACAGATCTACTGTATCTATTATATTATGACAGAGCAGCCACATCTACTGTATCTATTATATTATGACAGACCAGCTAGATGTACTGTCTCTATGTCTCTCTTATATTATGACAGACCAGATAGATATTCTGTCTCTATTATATTATGACAGACCAGCCAGATCTACTGTATCTATTATATTATGACAGAGCATCCACATCTACTGTCTCTATTGAAATATGACAGACAAGCTAGATCTACTGTTTCTATTATATTATGTTAGACCAGTTAGATCTACTGTCTCTTTTGTATTATGGCAGACCAGCTAGATCTAGATCTACTGTCTCTATTATATTATGACAGACCAGCTAGATCTAGTGTCTCTATAGTATTATGACAGACCAGCTAGATCTACTGGCTCTATTATATTATGACATACCAGCTAGATCTACTGTTTTTATTATATTATGACAGACCAGACAGATCTACTGTCTCTATTATATTATGACAGACCAGCTAGATCTACTGTCTCTATTATATTATGACAGACCAGCTAGATCTACTGTCTCTATTATATTATGACAGACCAGCTAGATCTACTGTCTCTATTATATTATGACAGACCAGCTAGATCTAGATCTACTGTCTCTATTATATTATGACAGACCAGCTAGATCTACTGTCTCTATTGTATTATGACAGGCCAGCTAGATATACTGGCTCTATTATATTATGACAGGCCAGCTAGATCTACTGTCTTTATTATATTATGACAGACCATCCAGATCTCCTGTATCTATTGTATTATGATAGACCAGCAAGAACTACTGTCTCTATTATATTATGACATACCAGCTAGATCTACTGTCTCTATTATATTATGACAGACCAGATATATCTACTGTCTCTATTATATTATGACAGACCAGCTAGATCTACTGTCTTTATTAAATTATGACAGACCAGCTAGATCTACTGTCTCATTTATATTATGACAAACCAGCTAGATCTACTGTCTCTATTATATTATCTTAGACCAACTAGATCTACTGTCTCTATATTATGACAGACCAGATAGATCTACTGTCTCTATTATAGAATGACAGACCAGCTACATCTACTTTCTCTATTATATTATGACAGACCAAATAGATCTACTGTCTCTATTATAAAATGACAGACCAGATAGATCTATTGTCTCTATTATATTATGACAGACCAGATAGATCTTCTGTCTCTATTATAATATGACAGACCAGCTAGATCTACTGTCTCTATTATATTATGACAGACCAGCTAGATCTGCTGTCTCTGTTATATTATGACAGACCAGCTAGATCTACTGTCTCTATTATATTATGATAGACCAGTTAGATCTATTGTCTCTATTATTTTATGACAGACCAGCTAGATCTACTGTCTCTATTATATTATGACAGACCAGCCAGATCTACTGTATCTATTATATTATGACAGAGCAGCCACATCTACTGTATCTATTATATTATGACAGACCAGCTAGATGTACTGTCTCTATGTCTCTATTATATTATGACAGACCAGATAGATATTCTGTCTCTATTATATTATGACAGACCAGCCAGATCTACTGTATCTATTATATTATGACAGAGCATCCACATCTACTGTCTCTATTGAATTATAACAGACCAGCTAGATCTACTGTTTCTATTATATTATGTTAGACCAGTTAGGTCTACTGTCTCTTTTGTATTATGACAGACCAGCTAGATCTAGATCTACTGTCTCTATTATATTATGACAGACCAGCTAGATCTACTGGCTCTATAGTATTATGACAGACCAGCTAGATCTACTGGCTCTATTATATTATGACATACCAGCTAGATCTACTATTTTTATTATATTATGACAGACCAGCTAGATCTACTGTCTCTATTATATTATGACAGACCAGCTAGATCTACTGTCTCTATTATATTATGACAGACCAGCTAGATCTAGTGTCTCATTTATATTATGAAGGACCAGCTAGATCTACACTCTCTATTATATTATGACAGACCAGCTAGATCTACTGTTTCTATTATATTATGTTAGACCAGTTAGATCTACTGTCTCTTTTGTATTATGACAGACCAGCTAGATCTAGATCTACTGTCTCTATTATATTATGACAGACCAGCTAGATCTACTGTCTCTATTGTATTATGACAGGCCAGCTAGATCTACTGGCTCTATTATATTATGACAGGCCAGCTAGATCTACTGTCTTTATTATATTATGACAGACCATCCAGATCTCCTGTATCTATTGTATTATGATAGACCAGCAAGAACTACTGTCTCTATTATATTATGACATACCAGCTAGATCTACTGTCTCTATTATATTATGACAGACCAGATATATCTACTGTCTCTATTATATTATGACAGACCAGCTAGATCTACTGTCTTTATTAAATTATGACAGACCAGCTAGATCTACTGTCTCATTTATATTATGACAAAACAGCTAGATCTACTGTCTCTATTATATTATGATAGACCAACTAGATCTACTGTCTCTATATTATGACAGACCAGATAGATCTACTGTCTCTATTATAGAATGACAGACCAGCTACATCTACTGTCTCTATTATATTATGACAGACCAAATAGATCTACTGTCTCTATTATAAAATGACAGACCAGATAGATCTATTGTCTCTATTATATTATGACAGACCAGATAGATCTTCTGTCTCTATTATAATATGACAGACCAGCTAGATCTACTGTCTCTATTATATTATGACAGACCAGCTAGATCTGCTGTCTCTATTATATTATGACAGACCAGCTAGATCTACTGTCTCTATTATATTATGACAGACCAGTTAGATCTATTGTCTCTATTGTTTTATGACAGACCAGCTAGATCTACTGTCTCTATTATATTATGACAGACCAGCCAGATCTACTGTATCTATTATATTATGACAGAGCAGCCACATCTACTGTATCTATTATATTATGACAGACCAGCTAGATGTACTGTCTCTATGTCTCTATTATATTATGACAGACCAGATAGATATTCTGTCTCTATTATATCATGACAGACCAGCCAGATCTACTGCCTCTATTATATTATGACAGAGCATCCACATCTACTGTCTCTATTGAAATATGACAGACCAGCTAGATCTACTGTTTCTATTATATTATGTTAGACCAGTTAGATCTACTGTCTCTTTTGTATTATGGCAGACCAGCTAGATCTAGATCTACTGTCTCTATTATATTATGACAGACCAGCTAGATCTAGTGTCTCTATAGTATTATGACAGACCAGCTAGATCTACTGGCTCTATTATATTATGACATACCAGCTAGATCTACTGTCTCTATTATATTATGACAGACCAGCTAGATGTACTGTCTCTATGTCTCTATTATATTATGACAGACCAGATAGATATTCTGTCTCTATTATATCATGACAGACCAGCCAGATCTACTGCCTCTATTATATTATGACAGAGCATCCACATCTACTGTCTCTATTGAAATATGACAGACCAGCTAGATCTACTGTTTCTATTATATTATGTTAGACCAGTTAGATCTACTGTCTCTTTTGTATTATGGCAGACCAGCTAGATCTAGATCTACTGTCTCTATTATATTATGACAGACCAGCTAGATCTAGTGTCTCTATAGTATTATGACAGACCAGCTAGATCTACTGGCTCTATTATATTATGACATACCAGCTAGATCTACTGTTTTTATTATATTATGACAGACCAGACAGATCTACTGTCTCTATTATATTATGACAGACCAGCTAGATCTACTGTCTCATTTATATTATGACAGGCCAGCTAGATCTACTGGCTCTATTATATTATGACAGGCCAGCTAGATCTACTGTCTTTATTATATTATGACAGACCATCCAGATCTCCTGTATCTATTGTATTATGATAGACCAGCAAGAACTACTGTCTCTATTATATTATGACATACCAGCTAGATCTACTGTCTCTATTATATTATGACAGACCAGATATATCTACTGTCTCTATTATATTATGACAGACCAGCTAGATCTACTGTCTTTATTAAATTATGACAGACCAGCTAGATCTACTGTCTCATTTATATTATGAAAAACCAGCTAGATCTACTGTCTCTATTATATTATCTTAGACCAACTAGATCTACTGTCTCTATATTATGACAGACCAGATAGATCTACTGTCTCTATTATAGAATGACAGACCAGCTACATCTACTTTCTCTATTATATTATGACAGACCAAATAGATCTACTGTCTCTATTATAAAATGACAGACCAGATAGATCTATTGTCTCTATTATATTATGACCGACCAGATAGATCTTCTGTCTCTATTATAATATGACAGACCAGCTAGATCTACTGTCTCTATTATATTATGACAGACCAGCTAGATCTGCTGTCTCTATTATATTATGACAGACCAGCTAGATCTACTGTCTCTATTATATTATGACAGACCAGTTAGATCTATTGTCTCTATTGTTTTATGACAGACCAGCTAGATCTACTGTCTCTATTATATTATGACAGACCAGCTAGATCTACTGTCTCTATTATATTATGACAGACCAGCCAGATCTACTGTATCTATTATATTATGACAGAGCAGCCACATCTACTGTATCTATTATATTATGACAGACCAGCTAGATGTACTGTCTCTATGTCTCTATTATATTATGACAGACCAGATAGATATAATAGAGACAGAATATTATGACAGACCAGCCAGATCTACTGTATCTATTATATTATGACAGAGCATCCACATCTACTGTCTCTATTGAATTATAACAGACAAGCTAGATCTACTGTTTCTATTATATTATGTTAGACCAGTTAGATCTACTGTCTCTTTTGTATTATGACAGACCAGCTAGATCTAGATCTACTGTCTCTATTATATTATAACAGACCAGCTAGATCTAATGTCTCTATAGTATTATGACAGACCAGCTAGATCTACTGGCTCTATTATATTATGACATACCAGCTAGATCTGCTGTTTTTATTATATTATGACAGACCAGACAGATCTACTGTCTCTATTATTTTATGACAGACCAGCTAGATCTACTGTCTCTATTATATTATGACAGACAAGCTAGATCTACTGTCTCTATTATATTATGACAGACCAGCTAGATCTAGTGTCTCATTTATATTATGAAGGACCAGCTAGATCTACACTCTCTATTATATTATGACAGACCAGCTAGATCTACTGTCTCTATTATAATATGACAGACCAGTTAGATCTACTGTCTCTTTTGTATTATGACAGACCAGCTAGATCTAGATCTACTGTTTCTATTATATTCTGACAGACCAGCTAGATCTAGTGTCTCTATAGTATTATGACAGACCAGCTAGATCTACTGGCTCTATTATATTATGACATACCAGCTAGATCTACTGTTTTTATTATATTATGACAGACCAGACAGATCTACTGTATCTATTATATTATGACAGAGCAGCCACATCTACTGTATCTATAATATTATGACAGACCAGCTAGATGTACTGTCTCTATGTCTCTATTATATTATGACAGACCAGATAGATGTTCTGTCTCTATTATATTATGACAGACCAGCCAGATCTACTGTATCTATTATATTATGACAGAGCATCCACATCTACTGTCTCTATTGAAATATGACAGACCAGCTAGATCTACTGTTTCTATTATATTATGTTAGACCAGTTAGATCTACTGTCTCTTTTGTATTATGGCAGACCAGCTAGATCTAGATCTACTGTCTCTATTATATTATGACAGACCAGCTAGATCTAGTGTCTCTATTGTATTATGACAGACCAGCTAGATCTACTGTTTTTATTATATTATGACAGACAGGACAGATCTACTGTCTCTATTATATTATGACAGACCAGCTAGATCTACTGTCTCTATTATATTATGACAGACCAGCTAGATCTACTGGCTCTATTATATTATGACAGACCAGCTAGATCTAGTGTCTCATTTATATTATGAAGGACCAGCTACATCTACACTCTGTATTATATTATGACAGACCAGCTAAATCTACTGTTTCCATTATATTATGTTAGACCAGTTAGATCTACTGTCTCTATTATATTATGACAGACCAGCTAGATCTACTGTCTCTATTATATTATGACAGACCAGCTAGATCTAGTGTCTCATTTATATTATGAAGGACCAGCTAGATCTACACTCTCTATTATATTATGACAGACCAGCTAGATCTACTCTCTCTATTATATTATGACAGACCAGTTAGATCTACTGTCTCTTTTGTATTATGACAGACCAGCTAGTTCTAGATCTACTGTCTCTATTATATTATGACAGACCAGCTAGATCTAGTGTCTCTATAGTATTATGACAGACCAGCTAGATCTACTGGCTCTATTATATTATGACATACCAGCTAGATCTACTGTTTTTATTATATTATGACAGACCAGACAGATCTACTGTATCTATTATATTATGACAGAGCAGCCACATCTACTGTATCTATTATATTATGACAGACCAGCTAGATGTACTGTCTCTATGTCTCTCTTATATTATGACAGACCAGATAGATATTCTGTCTCTATTATATTATGACAGACCAGCCAGATCTACTGTATCTATTATATTATGACAGAGCATCCACATCTACTGTCTCTATTGAAATATGACAGACAAGCTAGATCTACTGTTTCTATTATATTATGTTAGACCAGTTAGATCTACTGTCTCTTTTGTATTATGGCAGACCAGCTAGATCTAGATCTACTGTCTCTATTATATTATGACAGACCAGCTAGATCTAGTGTCTCTATAGTATTATGACAGACCAGCTAGATCTACTGGCTCTATTATATTATGACATACCAGCTAGATCTACTGTTTTTATTATATTATGACAGACCAGACAGATCTACTGTCTCTATTATATTATGACAGACCAGCTAGATCTACTGTCTCTATTATATTATGACAGACCAGCTAGATCTACTGTCTCTATTATATTATGACAGACCAGCTAGATCTACTGTCTCTATTATATTATGACAGACCAGCTAGATCTAGATCTACTGTCTCTATTATATTATGACAGACCAGCTAGATCTACTGTCTCTATTGTATTATGACAGGCCAGCTAGATATACTGGCTCTATTATATTATGACAGGCCAGCTAGATCTACTGTCTTTATTATATTATGACAGACCATCCAGATCTCCTGTATCTATTGTATTATGATAGACCAGCAAGAACTACTGTCTCTATTATATTATGACATACCAGCTAGATCTACTGTCTCTATTATATTATGACAGACCAGATATATCTACTGTCTCTATTATATTATGACAGACCAGCTAGATCTACTGTCTTTATTAAATTATGACAGACCAGCTAGATCTACTGTCTCATTTATATTATGACAAACCAGCTAGATCTACTGTCTCTATTATATTATCTTAGACCAACTAGATCTACTGTCTCTATATTATGACAGACCAGATAGATCTACTGTCTCTATTATAGAATGACAGACCAGCTACATCTACTTTCTCTATTATATTATGACAGACCAAATAGATCTACTGTCTCTATTATAAAATGACAGACCAGATAGATCTATTGTCTCTATTATATTATGACAGACCAGATAGATCTTCTGTCTCTATTATAATATGACAGACCAGCTAGATCTACTGTCTCTATTATATTATGACAGACCAGCTAGATCTGCTGTCTCTGTTATATTATGACAGACCAGCTAGATCTACTGTCTCTATTATATTATGATAGACCAGTTAGATCTATTGTCTCTATTATTTTATGACAGACCAGCTAGATCTACTGTCTCTATTATATTATGACAGACCAGCCAGATCTACTGTATCTATTATATTATGACAGAGCAGCCACATCTACTGTATCTATTATATTATGACAGACCAGCTAGATGTACTGTCTCTATGTCTCTATTATATTATGACAGACCAGATAGATATTCTGTCTCTATTATATTATGACAGACCAGCCAGATCTACTGTATCTATTATATTATGACAGAGCATCCACATCTACTGTCTCTATTGAATTATAACAGACCAGCTAGATCTACTGTTTCTATTATATTATGTTAGACCAGTTAGGTCTACTGTCTCTTTTGTATTATGACAGACCAGCTAGATCTAGATCTACTGTCTCTATTATATTATGACAGACCAGCTAGATCTACTGGCTCTATAGTATTATGACAGACCAGCTAGATCTACTGGCTCTATTATATTATGACATACCAGCTAGATCTACTATTTTTATTATATTATGACAGACCAGCTAGATCTACTGTCTCTATTATATTATGACAGACCAGCTAGATCTACTGTCTCTATTATATTATGACAGACCAGCTAGATCTAGTGTCTCATTTATATTATGAAGGACCAGCTAGATCTACACTCTCTATTATATTATGACAGACCAGCTAGATCTACTGTTTCTATTATATTATGTTAGACCAGTTAGATCTACTGTCTCTTTTGTATTATGACAGACCAGCTAGATCTAGATCTACTGTCTCTATTATATTATGACAGACCAGCTAGATCTACTGTCTCTATTGTATTATGACAGGCCAGCTAGATCTACTGGCTCTATTATATTATGACAGGCCAGCTAGATCTACTGTCTTTATTATATTATGACAGACCATCCAGATCTCCTGTATCTATTGTATTATGATAGACCAGCAAGAACTACTGTCTCTATTATATTATGACATACCAGCTAGATCTACTGTCTCTATTATATTATGACAGACCAGATATATCTACTGTCTCTATTATATTATGACAGACCAGCTAGATCTACTGTCTTTATTAAATTATGACAGACCAGCTAGATCTACTGTCTCATTTATATTATGACAAAACAGCTAGATCTACTGTCTCTATTATATTATGATAGACCAACTAGATCTACTGTCTCTATATTATGACAGACCAGATAGATCTACTGTCTCTATTATAGAATGACAGACCAGCTACATCTACTGTCTCTATTATATTATGATAGACCAGTTAGATCTATTGTCTCTATTATATTATGACAGACCAGATAGATCTTCTGTCTCTATTATAATATGACAGACCAGCTAGATCTACTGTCTCTATTATATTATGACAGACCAGCTAGATCTGCTGTCTGTATTATATTATGACAGACCAGCTAGATCTACTGTCTCTATTATATTATGACAGACCAGTTAGATCTATTGTCTCTATTGTTTTATGACAGACCAGCTAGATCTACTGTCTCTATTATATTATGACAGACCAGCCAGATCTACTGTATCTATTATATTATGATAGAGCAGCCACATCTACTGTATCTATTATATTATGACAGACCAGCTAGATGTACTGTCTCTATGTCTCTATTATATTATGACAGACCAGCCAGATCTACTGTATCTATTATATTATGACAGAGCATCCGCATCTACTGTCTCTATTGAATTATGACAGACCAGCTAGATCTACTGTTTCTATTATATTATGTTAGACCAGTTAGATCTACTGTCTCTTTTGTATTATGACAGACCAGCTAGATCTAGATCTACTGTCTCTATTACATTATGACAGACCAGCTAGATCTACAGGCTCTATTATATTATGACAGACCAGCTAGATCTACTGTTTTTATTATATTATGACAGACCAGACAGATCTACTGTCTCTATTATATTATGACAGACCAGCTAGATCTACTGTCTCTATTATATTATGACAGACCAGCTAGATCTACTGTCTCTATTATATTATGACAGACCAGCTAGATCTAGTGTCTAATTTATATTATGAAGGACCAGCTAGATCTACACTCTCTATTATATTATGACAGACCAGCTAGATCTACTGTTTCTATTATATTATGTTAGACCAGTTAGATCTACTGTCTCTTGTATTATGACAGACCAGCTAGATCTAGATCTACTGTCTCTATTATATTATGACAGACCAGCTAGATCTACTGTCTCTATTGTATTATGACAGGCCAGCTAGATCTACTGGCTCTAATATATTATGACAGGCCAGCTAGATCTACTGTCTGTATTATATTATGACAGACCATCCAGATCTCCTGTATCTATTGTATTATGATAGACCAGCAAGAACTACTGTCTTTATTATATTATGACAGACCAGCTATATCTACTGTCTCTATTATATTATGACAGACCAGCTAGATCTACTGTCTCATTTATATTATGACAAAACAGCTAGATCTACTGTCTCTATTATATTATGATAGACCAACTAGATCTACTGTCTCTATATTATGACAGACCAGATAGATCTACTGTCTCTATTATAGAATGACAGACCAGCTACATCTACTGTCTCTATTATATTATGACAGACCAAATAGATCTACTGTCTCTATTATAAAATGACAGACCAGATAGATCTATTGTCTCTATTATATTATGACAGACCAGATAGATCTTCTGTCTCTATTATAATATGACAGACCAGCTAGATCTACTGTCTCTATTATATTATGACAGACCAGCTAGATCTGCTGTCTCTATTATATTATGACAGACCAGCTAGATCTACTGTCTCTATTATATTATGACAGACCAGTTAGATCTATTGTCTCTATTGTTTTATGACAGACCAGCTAGATCTACTGTCTCTATTATATTATGACAGACCAGCCAGATCTACTGTATCTATTATATTATGATAGAGCAGCCACATCTACTGTATCTATTATATTATGACAGACCAGCTAGATGTACTGTCTCTATGTCTCTATTATATTATGACAGACCAGCCAGATCTACTGTATCTATTATATTATGACAGAGCATCCACATCTACTGTCTCTATTGAATTATGACAGACCAGCTAGATCTACTGTTTCTATTATATTATGTTAGACCAGTTAGATCTACTGTCTCTTTTGTATTATGACAGACCAGCTAGATCTAGATCTACTGTCTCTATTATATTATGACAGACCAGCTAGATCTAGTGTCTCTATAGTATTATGACAGACCAGCTAGATCTACAGGCTCTATTATATTATGACATACCAGCTAGATCTACTGTTTTTATTATATTATGACAGACCAGACAGATCTACTGTCTCTATTATATTATGACAGACCAGCTAGATCTAGTGTCTCTATAGTATTATGACAGACCAGCTAGATCTACTGGCTCTATTATATTATGTCATACCAAATCAAATCAAATCAAATCAAATCAAATCAAATTTTATTTGTCACATACACATGGTTAGCAGATGTTAATGCGAGTGTAGCGAAATGCTTGTGCTTCTAGTTCCGACAATGCAGTAATAACAAGTAATCTAACTAACAATTCCAAAACTACTGTCTTGTACACAGTGTAAGGGGATAAAGAATATGTACATAAGGATATATGAATGAGTGATGGTACAGAGCAGCATAGGCAAGATACAGTAGATGGTATCGGGTACAGTATGTACAAATGAGATGAGTATGTAAACAAAGTGGCATAGTATAGTATAAAGTGGCTAGTGATACATGTATTACATAAGGATACCGTCGATGATATAGAGTACAGTATATACGTATGCATATGAGATGAATAATGTAGGGTAAGTAACATTTATATAAGGTAGCATTGTTTAAAGTGGCTAGTGATATATTTACATACCAGCTAGATCTACTGTTTTTATTATATTATGACAGACCAGACAGATCTACTGTATCTATTATATTATGACAGAGCAGCCACATCTACTGTATCTATTATATTATGACAGACCAGCTAGATGTACTGTCTCTATGTCTCTATTATATTATGACAGACCAGATAGATATTCTGTCTCTATTATATTATGACAGACCAGCCAGATCTACTGTATCTATTATATTATGACAGAGCATCCACATCTACTGTCTCTATTGAAATATGACAGACAAGCTAGATCTACTGTTTCTATTATATTATGTTAGACCAGTTAGATCTACTGTCTCTTTTGTATTATGGCAGACCAGCTAGATCTAGATCTACTGTCTCTATTATATTATGACAGACCAGCTAGATCTAGTGTCTCTATAGTATTATGACAGACCAGCTAGATCTACTGGCTCTATTATATTATGACATACCAGCTAGATCTACTGTTTTTATTATATTATGACAGACCAGACAGATCTACTGTCTCTATTATATTATGACAGACCAGCTAGATCTACTGTCTCTATTATATTATGACAGACCAGCTAGATCTACTGTCTCTATTATATTATGACAGACCAGCTAGATCTAGATCTACTGTCTCTATTATATTATGACAGACCAGCTAGATCTACTGTCTCTATTGTATTATGACAGGCCAGCTAGATATACTGGCTCTATTATATTATGACAGGCCAGCTAGATCTAGTGTCTTTATTATATTATGACAGACCATCCAGATCTCCTGTATCTATTGTATTATGATAGACCAGCAAGAACTACTGTCTCTATTATATTATGACATACCAGCTAGATCTACTGTCTCTATTATATTATGACAGACCAGATATATCTACTGTCTCTATTATATTATGACAGACCAGCTAGATCTACTGTCTTTATTAAATTATGACAGACCAGCTAGATCTACTGTCTCATTGATATTATGACAAACCAGCTAGATCTACTGTCTCAATTATATTATCTTAGACCAACTAGATCTACTGTCTCTATATTATGACAGACCAGATAGAACTACTGTCTCTATTATAGAATGACAGACCAGCTACATCTACTTTCTCTATTATATTATGACAGACCAAATAGATCTACTGTCTCTATTATAAAATGACAGACCAGATAGATCTATTGTCTCTATTATATTATGACAGACCAGATAGATCTTCTGTCTCTATTATAATATGACAGACCAGCTAGATCTACTGTCTCTATTATATTATGACAGACCAGCTAGATCTGCTGTCTCTGTTATATTATGACAGACCAGCTAGATCTACTGTCTCTATTATATTATGATAGACCAGTTAGATCTATTGTCTCTATTATTTTATGACAGACCAGCTAGATCTACTGTCTCTATTATATTATGACAGACCAGCCAGATCTACTGTATCTATTATATTATGACAGAGCAGCCACATCTACTGTATCTATTATATTATGACAGACCAGCTAGATGTACTGTCTCTATGTCTCTATTATATTATGACAGACCAGATAGATATTCTGTCTCTATTATATTATGACAGACCAGCCAGATCTACTGTATCTATTATATTATGACAGAGCATCCACATCTACTGTCTCTATTGAATTATAACAGACCAGCTAGATCTACTGTTTCTATTATATTATGTTAGACCAGTTAGGTCTACTGTCTCTTTTGTATTATGACAGACCAGCTAGATCTAGATCTACTGTCTCTATTATATTATGACAGACCAGCTAGATCTACTGGCTCTATAGTATTATGACAGACCAGCTAGATCTACTGGCTCTATTATATTATGACATACCAGCTAGATCTACTATTTTTATTATATTATGACAGACCAGCTAGATCTACTGTCTCTATTATATTATGACAGACCAGCTAGATCTACTGTCTCTATTATATTATGACAGACCAGCTAGATCTAGTGTCTCATTTATATTATGAAGGACCAGCTAGATCTACACTCTCTATTATATTATGACAGACCAGCTAGATCTACTGTTTCTATTATATTATGTTAGACCAGTTAGATCTACTGTCTCTTTTGTATTATGACAGACCAGCTAGATCTAGATCTACTGTCTCTATTATATTATGACAGACCAGCTAGATCTACTGTCTCTATTGTATTATGACAGGCCAGCTAGATCTACTGGCTCTATTATATTATGACAGGCCAGCTAGATCTACTGTCTTTATTATATTATGACAGACCATCCAGATCTCCTGTATCTATTGTATTATGATAGACCAGCAAGAACTACTGTCTCTATTATATTATGACATACCAGCTAGATCTACTGTCTCTATTATATTATGACAGACCAGATATATCTACTGTCTCTATTATATTATGACAGACCAGCTAGATCTACTGTCTTTATTAAATTATGACAGACCAGCTAGATCTACTGTCTCATTTATATTATGACAAAACAGCTAGATCTACTGTCTCTATTATATTATGATAGACCAACTAGATCTACTGTCTCTATATTATGACAGACCAGATAGATCTACTGTCTCTATTATAGAATGACAGACCAGCTACATCTACTGTCTCTATTATATTATGACAGACCAAATAGATCTACTGTCTCTATTATAAAATGACAGACCAGATAGATCTATTGTCTCTATTATATTATGACAGACCAGATAGATCTTCTGTCTCTATTATAATATGACAGACCAGCTAGATCTACTGTCTCTATTATATTATGACAGACCAGCTAGATCTGCTGTCTCTATTATATTATGACAGACCAGCTAGATCTACTGTCTCTATTATATTATGACAGACCAGTTAGATCTATTGTCTCTATTGTTTTATGACAGACCAGCTAGATCTACTGTCTCTATTATATTATGACAGACCAGCCAGATCTACTGTATCTATTATATTATGATAGAGCAGCCACATCTACTGTATCTATTATATTATGACAGACCAGCTAGATGTACTGTCTCTATGTCTCTATTATATTATGACAGACCAGCCAGATCTACTGTATCTATTATATTATGACAGAGCATCCGCATCTACTGTCTCTATTGAATTATGACAGACCAGCTAGATCTACTGTTTCTATTATATTATGTTAGACCAGTTAGATCTACTGTCTCTTTTGTATTATGACAGACCAGCTAGATCTAGATCTACTGTCTCTATTACATTATGACAGACCAGCTAGATCTAGTGTCTCTATAGTATTATGACAGACCAGCTAGATCTACAGGTTCTATTATATTATGACATACCAGCTAGATCTACTGTTTTTATTATATCATGACAGACCAGACAGATCTACTGTCTCTATTATATTATGACAGACCAGCTAGATCTACTGTCTCTATTATATTATGACAGACCAGCTAGATCTACTGTCTCTATTATATTATGACAGACCAGCTAGATCTAGTGTCTAATTTATATTATGAAGGACCAGCTAGATCTACACTCTCTATTATATTATGACAGACCAGCTAGATCTACTGTTTCTATTATATTATGTTAGACCAGTTAGATCTACTGTCTCTTGTATTATGACAGACCAGCTAGATCTAGATCTACTGTCTCTATTATATTATGACAGACCAGCTAGATCTACTGTCTGTATTATATTATGACAGACCATCCAGATCTCCTGTATCTATTGTATTATGATAGACCAGCAAGAACTACTGTCTTTATTATATTATGACAGACCAGCTATATCTACTGTCTCTATTATATTATGACAGACCAGCTAGATCTACTGTCTCATTTATATTATGATAGACCAGCTCAATCTACTGTCTCTATTATATTATGACAGACCAGCCAGATCTGCTGTCTCTATTATATTATGACAGACCAGCTCAATCTACTGTCTCTATTATATTATGACAGACCAGCCAGATCTACTGTCTTTATTATATCATGACAGACCAGCTACATCTACTGTCTCTATTATATTATGACAGACCAGCTAGATCTACTGTCTCATTTATATTATGACAGACCAGCTCAATCTACTGTCTCTATTGTATTATGACAGATCAGCTAGACCTACTGCCTCTATTATATTTTGACATACCAGCTATATCTAATGTCTCTATTACATTATGACAGACCAGCTAGATCTACTGTCTATATTGTATTATGACAGACCAGCTAGACCTACTGTCTCTATAATATTATGACATACCAGCTAGATCTACTGTCTCTATTATATTATGACAGATCAGATAGAACTACTGTCTCTATTATATTATGACAGACCAGCTAGATCTACTGTATTTATTAAATTATGACAGACCAGCTAGATCTACTGTCTCATTTTTATAATGACAGAACAGCTAGATCTAGTGTCTCTATTACATTATGACAGACCAGATAGATCTACTGTCTCTATTATATTATGACAGACCAGATAGATCTACTGTCTCTATTATATTATGACAGACTAGTTAGATCTATTGTCTCTATTGTTTTATGACAGACCAGCTAGATCTACTGTCTCTATTATATTATGACAGACCAGCTAGATTTACTGGCTCTATTATATTATGACATACCAGCTAGATCTACTGTCTCTATTATGTTATGACAGACCAGCTAGATCTGCTGTCTCTATTATATTATGACAGACCAGCTAGATCAGCTGTCTCTATTATATTATGACAGACCAGCTAGATCTACTGGCTCTATAGTATTATGACAGACCAGCTAGATCTACTGGCTCTATTATATTATGACATACCAGCTAGATCTACTATTTTTATTATATTATGACAGACCAGCTAGATCTACTGTCTCTATTATATTATGACAGACCAGCTAGATCTACTGTCTCTATTATATTATGACAGACCAGCTAGATCTAGTGTCTCATTTATATTATGAAGGACCAGCTAGATCTACACTCTCTATTATATTATGACAGACCAGCTAGATCTACTGTTTCTATTATATTATGTTAGACCAGTTAGATCTACTGTCTCTTTTGTATTATGACAGACCAGCTAGATCTAGATCTACTGTCTCTATTATATTATGACAGACCAGCTAGATCTACTGTCTCTATTGTATTATGACAGGCCAGCTAGATCTACTGGCTCTATTATATTATGACAGGCCAGCTAGATCTACTGTCTTTATTATATTATGACAGACCATCCAGATCTCCTGTATCTATTGTATTATGATAGACCAGCAAGAACTACTGTCTCTATTATATTATGACATACCAGCTAGATCTACTGTCTCTATTATATTATGACAGACCAGATATATCTACTGTCTCTATTATATTATGACAGACCAGCTAGATCTACTGTCTTTATTAAATTATGACAGACCAGCTAGATCTACTGTCTCATTTATATTATGACAAAACAGCTAGATCTACTGTCTCTATTATATTATGATAGACCAACTAGATCTACTGTCTCTATATTATGACAGACCAGATAGATCTACTGTCTCTATTATAGAATGACAGACCAGCTACATCTACTGTCTCTATTATATTATGACAGACCAAATAGATCTACTGTCTCTATTATAAAATGACAGACCAGATAGATCTATTGTCTCTATTATATTATGACAGACCAGATAGATCTTCTGTCTCTATTATAATATGACAGACCAGCTAGATCTACTGTCTCTATTATATTATGACAGACCAGCTAGATCTGCTGTCTCTATTATATTATGACAGACCAGCTAGATCTACTGTCTCTATTATATTATGACAGACCAGTTAGATCTATTGTCTCTATTGTTTTATGACAGACCAGCTAGATCTACTGTCTCTATTATATTATGACAGACCAGCCAGATCTACTGTATCTATTATATTATGATAGAGCAGCCACATCTACTGTATCTATTATATTATGACAGACCAGCTAGATGTACTGTCTCTATGTCTCTATTATATTATGACAGACCAGCCAGATCTACTGTATCTATTATATTATGACAGAGCATCCGCATCTACTGTCTCTATTGAATTATGACAGACCAGCTAGATCTACTGTTTCTATTATATTATGTTAGACCAGTTAGATCTACTGTCTCTTTTGTATTATGACAGACCAGCTAGATCTAGATCTACTGTCTCTATTACATTATGACAGACCAGCTAGATCTAGTGTCTCTATAGTATTATGACAGACCAGCTAGATCTACAGGTTCTATTATATTATGACATACCAGCTAGATCTACTGTTTTTATTATATCATGACAGACCAGACAGATCTACTGTCTCTATTATATTATGACAGACCAGCTAGATCTACTGTCTCTATTATATTATGACAGACCAGCTAGATCTACTGTCTCTATTATATTATGACAGACCAGCTAGATCTAGTGTCTAATTTATATTATGAAGGACCAGCTAGATCTACACTCTCTATTATATTATGACAGACCAGCTAGATCTACTGTTTCTATTATATTATGTTAGACCAGTTAGATCTACTGTCTCTTGTATTATGACAGACCAGCTAGATCTAGATCTACTGTCTCTATTATATTATGACAGACCAGCTAGATCTACTGTCTGTATTATATTATGACAGACCATCCAGATCTCCTGTATCTATTGTATTATGATAGACCAGCAAGAACTACTGTCTTTATTATATTATGACAGACCAGCTATATCTACTGTCTCTATTATATTATGACAGACCAGCTAGATCTACTGTCTCATTTATATTATGATAGACCAGCTCAATCTACTGTCTCTATTATATTATGACAGACCAGCCAGATCTGCTGTCTCTATTATATTATGACAGACCAGCTCAATCTACTGTCTCTATTATATTATGACAGACCAGCCAGATCTACTGTCTTTATTATATCATGACAGACCAGCTACATCTACTGTCTCTATTATATTATGACAGACCAGCTAGATCTACTGTCTCATTTATATTATGACAGACCAGCTCAATCTACTGTCTCTATTGTATTATGACAGATCAGCTAGACCTACTGCCTCTATTATATTTTGACATACCAGCTATATCTAATGTCTCTATTACATTATGACAGACCAGCTAGATCTACTGTCTATATTGTATTATGACAGACCAGCTAGACCTACTGTCTCTATAATATTATGACATACCAGCTAGATCTACTGTCTCTATTATATTATGACAGATCAGATAGAACTACTGTCTCTATTATATTATGACAGACCAGCTAGATCTACTGTATTTATTAAATTATGACAGACCAGCTAGATCTACTGTCTCATTTTTATAATGACAGAACAGCTAGATCTAGTGTCTCTATTACATTATGACAGACCAGATAGATCTACTGTCTCTATTATATTATGACAGACCAGATAGATCTACTGTCTCTATTATATTATGACAGACTAGTTAGATCTATTGTCTCTATTGTTTTATGACAGACCAGCTAGATCTACTGTCTCTATTATATTATGACAGACCAGCTAGATTTACTGGCTCTATTATATTATGACATACCAGCTAGATCTACTGTCTCTATTATGTTATGACAGACCAGCTAGATCTGCTGTCTCTATTATATTATGACAGACCAGCTAGATCAGCTGTCTCTATTATATTATGACAGACCAGCTAGATCTACTGGCTCTATAGTATTATGACAGACCAGCTAGATCTACTGGCTCTATTATATTATGACATACCAGCTAGATCTACTATTTTTATTATATTATGACAGACCAGCTAGATCTACTGTCTCTATTATATTATGACAGACCAGCTAGATCTACTGTCTCTATTATATTATGACAGACCAGCTAGATCTAGTGTCTCATTTATATTATGAAGGACCAGCTAGATCTACACTCTCTATTATATTATGACAGACCAGCTAGATCTACTGTTTCTATTATATTATGTTAGACCAGTTAGATCTACTGTCTCTTTTGTATTATGACAGACCAGCTAGATCTAGATCTACTGTCTCTATTATATTATGACAGACCAGCTAGATCTACTGTCTCTATTGTATTATGACAGGCCAGCTAGATCTACTGGCTCTATTATATTATGACAGGCCAGCTAGATCTACTGTCTTTATTATATTATGACAGACCATCCAGATCTCCTGTATCTATTGTATTATGATAGACCAGCAAGAACTACTGTCTCTATTATATTATGACATACCAGCTAGATCTACTGTCTCTATTATATTATGACAGACCAGATATATCTACTGTCTCTATTATATTATGACAGACCAGCTAGATCTACTGTCTTTATTAAATTATGACAGACCAGCTAGATCTACTGTCTCATTTATATTATGACAAAACAGCTAGATCTACTGTCTCTATTATATTATGATAGACCAACTAGATCTACTGTCTCTATATTATGACAGACCAGATAGATCTACTGTCTCTATTATAGAATGACAGACCAGCTACATCTACTGTCTCTATTATATTATGACAGACCAAATAGATCTACTGTCTCTATTATAAAATGACAGACCAGATAGATCTATTGTCTCTATTATATTATGACAGACCAGATAGATCTTCTGTCTCTATTATAATATGACAGACCAGCTAGATCTACTGTCTCTATTATATTATGACAGACCAGCTAGATCTGCTGTCTCTATTATATTATGACAGACCAGCTAGATCTACTGTCTCTATTATATTATGACAGACCAGTTAGATCTATTGTCTCTATTGTTTTATGACAGACCAGCTAGATCTACTGTCTCTATTATATTATGACATACCAGCTAGATCTACTATTTTTATTATATTATGACAGACCAGCTAGATCTACTGTCTCTATTATATTATGACAGACCAGCTAGATCTAGTGTCTCATTTATATTATGAAGGACCAGCTAGATCTACACTCTCTATTATATTATGACAGACCAGCTAGATCTACTGTTTCTATTATATTATGTTAGACCAGTTAGATCTACTGTCTCTTTTGTATTATGACAGACCAGCTAGATCTAGATCTACTGTCTCTATTATATTATGACAGACCAGCTAGATCTACTGTCTCTATTGTATTATGACAGGCCAGCTAGATCTACTGGCTCTATTATATTATGACAGGCCAGCTAGATCTACTGTCTTTATTATATTATGACAGACCATCCAGATCTCCTGTATCTATTGTATTATGATAGACCAGCAAGAACTACTGTCTCTATTATATTATGACATACCAGCTAGATCTACTGTCTCTATTATATTATGACAGACCAGATATATCTACTGTCTCTATTATATTATGACAGACCAGCTAGATCTACTGTCTTTATTAAATTATGACAGACCAGCTAGATCTACTGTCTCATTTATATTATGACAAAACAGCTAGATCTACTGTCTCTATTATATTATGATAGACCAACTAGATCTACTGTCTCTATATTATGACAGACCAGATAGATCTACTGTCTCTATTATAGAATGACAGACCAGCTACATCTACTGTCTCTATTATATTATGACAGACCAAATAGATCTACTGTCTCTATTATAAAATGACAGACCAGATAGATCTATTGTCTCTATTATATTATGACAGACCAGATAGATCTTCTGTCTCTATTATAATATGACAGACCAGCTAGATCTACTGTCTCTATTATATTATGACAGACCAGCTAGATCTGCTGTCTCTATTATATTATGACAGACCAGCTAGATCTACTGTCTCTATTATATTATGACAGACCAGTTAGATCTATTGTCTCTATTGTTTTATGACAGACCAGCTAGATCTACTGTCTCTATTATATTATGACAGACCAGCCAGATCTACTGTATCTATTATATTATGATAGAGCAGCCACATCTACTGTATCTATTATATTATGACAGACCAGCTAGATGTACTGTCTCTATGTCTCTATTATATTATGACAGACCAGCCAGATCTACTGTATCTATTATATTATGACAGAGCATCCGCATCTACTGTCTCTATTGAATTATGACAGACCAGCTAGATCTACTGTTTCTATTATATTATGTTAGACCAGTTAGATCTACTGTCTCTTTTGTATTATGACAGACCAGCTAGATCTAGATCTACTGTCTCTATTACATTATGACAGACCAGCTAGATCTAGTGTCTCTATAGTATTATGACAGACCAGCTAGATCTACAGGTTCTATTATATTATGACATACCAGCTAGATCTACTGTTTTTATTATATCATGACAGACCAGACAGATCTACTGTCTCTATTATATTATGACAGACCAGCTAGATCTACTGTCTCTATTATATTATGACAGACCAGCTAGATCTACTGTCTCTATTATATTATGACAGACCAGCTAGATCTAGTGTCTAATTTATATTATGAAGGACCAGCTAGATCTACACTCTCTATTATATTATGACAGACCAGCTAGATCTACTGTTTCTATTATATTATGTTAGACCAGTTAGATCTACTGTCTCTTGTATTATGACAGACCAGCTAGATCTAGATCTACTGTCTCTATTATATTATGACAGACCAGCTAGATCTACTGTCTGTATTATATTATGACAGACCATCCAGATCTCCTGTATCTATTGTATTATGATAGACCAGCAAGAACTACTGTCTTTATTATATTATGACAGACCAGCTATATCTACTGTCTCTATTATATTATGACAGACCAGCTAGATCTACTGTCTCATTTATATTATGATAGACCAGCTCAATCTACTGTCTCTATTATATTATGACAGACCAGCCAGATCTGCTGTCTCTATTATATTATGACAGACCAGCTCAATCTACTGTCTCTATTATATTATGACAGACCAGCCAGATCTACTGTCTTTATTATATCATGACAGACCAGCTACATCTACTGTCTCTATTATATTATGACAGACCAGCTAGATCTACTGTCTCATTTATATTATGACAGACCAGCTCAATCTACTGTCTCTATTGTATTATGACAGATCAGCTAGACCTACTGCCTCTATTATATTTTGACATACCAGCTATATCTAATGTCTCTATTACATTATGACAGACCAGCTAGATCTACTGTCTATATTGTATTATGACAGACCAGCTAGACCTACTGTCTCTATAATATTATGACATACCAGCTAGATCTACTGTCTCTATTATATTATGACAGATCAGATAGAACTACTGTCTCTATTATATTATGACAGACCAGCTAGATCTACTGTATTTATTAAATTATGACAGACCAGCTAGATCTACTGTCTCATTTTTATAATGACAGAACAGCTAGATCTAGTGTCTCTATTACATTATGACAGACCAGATAGATCTACTGTCTCTATTATATTATGACAGACCAGATAGATCTACTGTCTCTATTATATTATGACAGACTAGTTAGATCTATTGTCTCTATTGTTTTATGACAGACCAGCTAGATCTACTGTCTCTATTATATTATGACAGACCAGCTAGATTTACTGGCTCTATTATATTATGACATACCAGCTAGATCTACTGTCTCTATTATGTTATGACAGACCAGCTAGATCTGCTGTCTCTATTATATTATGACAGACCAGCTAGATCAGCTGTCTCTATTATATTATGACAGACCAGCTAGATCTACTGGCTCTATAGTATTATGACAGACCAGCTAGATCTACTGGCTCTATTATATTATGACATACCAGCTAGATCTACTATTTTTATTATATTATGACAGACCAGCTAGATCTACTGTCTCTATTATATTATGACAGACCAGCTAGATCTACTGTCTCTATTATATTATGACAGACCAGCTAGATCTAGTGTCTCATTTATATTATGAAGGACCAGCTAGATCTACACTCTCTATTATATTATGACAGACCAGCTAGATCTACTGTTTCTATTATATTATGTTAGACCAGTTAGATCTACTGTCTCTTTTGTATTATGACAGACCAGCTAGATCTAGATCTACTGTCTCTATTATATTATGACAGACCAGCTAGATCTACTGTCTCTATTGTATTATGACAGGCCAGCTAGATCTACTGGCTCTATTATATTATGACAGGCCAGCTAGATCTACTGTCTTTATTATATTATGACAGACCATCCAGATCTCCTGTATCTATTGTATTATGATAGACCAGCAAGAACTACTGTCTCTATTATATTATGACATACCAGCTAGATCTACTGTCTCTATTATATTATGACAGACCAGATATATCTACTGTCTCTATTATATTATGACAGACCAGCTAGATCTACTGTCTTTATTAAATTATGACAGACCAGCTAGATCTACTGTCTCATTTATATTATGACAAAACAGCTAGATCTACTGTCTCTATTATATTATGATAGACCAACTAGATCTACTGTCTCTATATTATGACAGACCAGATAGATCTACTGTCTCTATTATAGAATGACAGACCAGCTACATCTACTGTCTCTATTATATTATGACAGACCAAATAGATCTACTGTCTCTATTATAAAATGACAGACCAGATAGATCTATTGTCTCTATTATATTATGACAGACCAGATAGATCTTCTGTCTCTATTATAATATGACAGACCAGCTAGATCTACTGTCTCTATTATATTATGACAGACCAGCTAGATCTGCTGTCTCTATTATATTATGACAGACCAGCTAGATCTACTGTCTCTATTATATTATGACAGACCAGTTAGATCTATTGTCTCTATTGTTTTATGACAGACCAGCTAGATCTACTGTCTCTATTATATTATGACATACCAGCTAGATCTACTATTTTTATTATATTATGACAGACCAGCTAGATCTACTGTCTCTATTATATTATGACAGACCAGCTAGATTTACTGGCTCTATTATATTATGACATACCAGCTAGATCTACTGTCTCTATTATGTTATGACAGACCAGCTAGATCTGCTGTCTCTATTATATTATGACAGACCAGCTAGATCAGCTGTCTCTATTATATTATGACAGACCAGCTAGATCTACTGGCTCTATAGTATTATGACAGACCAGCTAGATCTACTGGCTCTATTATATTATGACATACCAGCTAGATCTACTATTTTTATTATATTATGACAGACCAGCTAGATCTACTGTCTCTATTATATTATGACAGACCAGCTAGATCTACTGTCTCTATTATATTATGACAGACCAGCTAGATCTAGTGTCTCATTTATATTATGAAGGACCAGCTAGATCTACACTCTCTATTATATTATGACAGACCAGCTAGATCTACTGTTTCTATTATATTATGTTAGACCAGTTAGATCTACTGTCTCTTTTGTATTATGACAGACCAGCTAGATCTAGATCTACTGTCTCTATTATATTATGACAGACCAGCTAGATCTACTGTCTCTATTGTATTATGACAGGCCAGCTAGATCTACTGGCTCTATTATATTATGACAGGCCAGCTAGATCTACTGTCTTTATTATATTATGACAGACCATCCAGATCTCCTGTATCTATTGTATTATGATAGACCAGCAAGAACTACTGTCTCTATTATATTATGACATACCAGCTAGATCTACTGTCTCTATTATATTATGACAGACCAGATATATCTACTGTCTCTATTATATTATGACAGACCAGCTAGATCTACTGTCTTTATTAAATTATGACAGACCAGCTAGATCTACTGTCTCATTTATATTATGACAAAACAGCTAGATCTACTGTCTCTATTATATTATGATAGACCAACTAGATCTACTGTCTCTATATTATGACAGACCAGATAGATCTACTGTCTCTATTATAGAATGACAGACCAGCTACATCTACTGTCTCTATTATATTATGACAGACCAAATAGATCTACTGTCTCTATTATAAAATGACAGACCAGATAGATCTATTGTCTCTATTATATTATGACAGACCAGATAGATCTTCTGTCTCTATTATAATATGACAGACCAGCTAGATCTACTGTCTCTATTATATTATGACAGACCAGCTAGATCTGCTGTCTCTATTATATTATGACAGACCAGCTAGATCTACTGTCTCTATTATATTATGACAGACCAGTTAGATCTATTGTCTCTATTGTTTTATGACAGACCAGCTAGATCTACTGTCTCTATTATATTATGACAGACCAGCCAGATCTACTGTATCTATTATATTATGATAGAGCAGCCACATCTACTGTATCTATTATATTATGACAGACCAGCTAGATGTACTGTCTCTATGTCTCTATTATATTATGACAGACCAGCCAGATCTACTGTATCTATTATATTATGACAGAGCATCCGCATCTACTGTCTCTATTGAATTATGACAGACCAGCTAGATCTACTGTTTCTATTATATTATGTTAGACCAGTTAGATCTACTGTCTCTTTTGTATTATGACAGACCAGCTAGATCTAGATCTACTGTCTCTATTACATTATGACAGACCAGCTAGATCTAGTGTCTCTATAGTATTATGACAGACCAGCTAGATCTGCTGTCTCTATTATATTATGACAGACCAGCTAGATCAGCTGTCTCTATTATATTATGACAGACCAGCTAGATCTACTGGCTCTATAGTATTATGACAGACCAGCTAGATCTACTGGCTCTATTATATTATGACATACCAGCTAGATCTACTATTTTTATTATATTATGACAGACCAGCTAGATCTACTGTCTCTATTATATTATGACAGACCAGCTAGATCTACTGTCTCTATTATATTATGACAGACCAGCTAGATCTAGTGTCTCATTTATATTATGAAGGACCAGCTAGATCTACACTCTCTATTATATTATGACAGACCAGCTAGATCTACTGTTTCTATTATATTATGTTAGACCAGTTAGATCTACTGTCTCTTTTGTATTATGACAGACCAGCTAGATCTAGATCTACTGTCTCTATTATATTATGACAGACCAGCTAGATCTACTGTCTCTATTGTATTATGACAGGCCAGCTAGATCTACTGGCTCTATTATATTATGACAGGCCAGCTAGATCTACTGTCTTTATTATATTATGACAGACCATCCAGATCTCCTGTATCTATTGTATTATGATAGACCAGCAAGAACTACTGTCTCTATTATATTATGACATACCAGCTAGATCTACTGTCTCTATTATATTATGACAGACCAGATATATCTACTGTCTCTATTATATTATGACAGACCAGCTAGATCTACTGTCTTTATTAAATTATGACAGACCAGCTAGATCTACTGTCTCATTTATATTATGACAAAACAGCTAGATCTACTGTCTCTATTATATTATGATAGACCAACTAGATCTACTGTCTCTATATTATGACAGACCAGATAGATCTACTGTCTCTATTATAGAATGACAGACCAGCTACATCTACTGTCTCTATTATATTATGACAGACCAAATAGATCTACTGTCTCTATTATAAAATGACAGACCAGATAGATCTATTGTCTCTATTATATTATGACAGACCAGATAGATCTTCTGTCTCTATTATAATATGACAGACCAGCTAGATCTACTGTCTCTATTATATTATGACAGACCAGCTAGATCTGCTGTCTCTATTATATTATGACAGACCAGCTAGATCTACTGTCTCTATTATATTATGACAGACCAGTTAGATCTATTGTCTCTATTGTTTTATGACAGACCAGCTAGATCTACTGTCTCTATTATATTATGACAGACCAGCCAGATCTACTGTATCTATTATATTATGATAGAGCAGCCACATCTACTGTATCTATTATATTATGACAGACCAGCTAGATGTACTGTCTCTATGTCTCTATTATATTATGACAGACCAGCCAGATCTACTGTATCTATTATATTATGACAGAGCATCCGCATCTACTGTCTCTATTGAATTATGACAGACCAGCTAGATCTACTGTTTCTATTATATTATGTTAGACCAGTTAGATCTACTGTCTCTTTTGTATTATGACAGACCAGCTAGATCTAGATCTACTGTCTCTATTACATTATGACAGACCAGCTAGATCTAGTGTCTCTATAGTATTATGACAGACCAGCTAGATCTACAGGCTCTATTATATTATGACATACCAGCTAGATCTACTGTTTTTATTATATTATGACAGACCAGACAGATCTACTGTCTCTATTATATTATGACAGACCAGCTAGATCTACTGTCTCTATTATATTATGACAGACCAGCTAGATCTACTGTCTCTATTATATTATGACAGACCAGCTAGATCTAGTGTCTAATTTATATTATGAAGGACCAGCTAGATCTACACTCTCTATTATCTTATGACAGACCAGCTAGATCTACTGTTTCTATTATATTATGTTAGACCAGTTAGATCTACTGTCTCTTGTATTATGACAGACCAGCTAGATCTAGATCTACTGTCTCTATTATATTATGACAGACCAGCTAGATCTACTGTCTGTATTATATTATGACAGACCATCCAGATCTCCTGTATCTATTGTATTATGATAGACCAGCAAGAACTACTGTCTTTATTATATTATGACAGACCAGCTATATCTACTGTCTCTATTATATTATGACAGACCAGCTAGATCTACTGTCTCATTTATATTATGATAGACCAGCTCAATCTACTGTCTCTATTATATTATGACAGACCAGCCAGATCTGCTGTCTCTATTATATTATGACAGACCAGCTAGATCTACTGTCTCATTTATATTAAGACAGACCAGCTAGATCTACTGTCTTTATTATATCATGACAGACCAGCTACATCTACTGTCTCTATTATATTATGACAGACCAGCTAGATCTACTGTCTCATTTATATTATGACAGACCATATAGAGTTACTGTCTCATTTATATTATGACAGACCAGTTAGATCTACACTCTCTATTATATTATGACATACCAGCTAGATATACTGTCTCTATTATAATATGACAGACCAGCTAGATCTGCTGTCTCTATTATATTATGAAAGACCAGCTAGATCTACTGTCTTTATTATATTATGACAGACCAGCTATATCTAATGTCTCTATTACATTATGACAGACCAGATAAATCTACTGTCTCATTTATATTAAGACAGACCAGCTAGATCTACTGTCTTTATTATATCATGACAGACCAGCTACATCTACTGTCTCTATTATATTATGACAGACCAGCTAGATCTACTGTCTCATTTATATTATGACAGACCAGCTCAATCTACTGTCTCTATTGTATTATGACAGATCAGCTAGACCTACTGCCTCTATTATATTTTGACATACCAGATAGATCTACTGTCTCTATTATATTATGACAGACCAGCTAGATATACTGTCTTTATTAAATTATGACAGACCAGCTAGATCTACTGTCTCATTTATATTATGACAGACCAGTTAGATCTAATGTCTCTATTCTATTATGACAGACCAGCTAGATCTACTGTCTCTATTATATTATGGTAGACCAGTTAGATCTAATGTCTCTATTCTATTATGACAGACCAGCTAGATCTACTGTCTCTATTATATTATGACAGACCAGCTAGATCTACTGTCTCTATTGTATTATGACAGACCAGCTAGATCTACTGTCTCTATTGTATTATGACAGAACAGCTAGATCTACTGTCTTTATTAAATTATGACAGACCAGCTAGATCTACTGTCTTTATTATATTATGACAGACCAGCTATATCTACTGTCTTTATTATATTATGACAGACCAGCTAGATCTACTGTCTCATTTATATTATGATAGACCAGCTCAATCTACTGTCTCTATTATATTATGACAGACCAGACAGATCTGCTGTCTCTATTATATTATGACAGACCAGCTAGATCTACTGTCTCATTTATATTATGACAGACCAGCTAGATCTACTGTCTTTATTATATTATGACAGACCAGCTATATATACTGTCTCATTTATATTATGACAGACCATCTAGATCTACTGTCTCTATTATATTATGACAGACCAGCTAGATCTACTGTTTCTATTATATTATGTTAGACCAGTTAGATCTACTGTCTCTTTTGTATTGTGACAGACCAGCTAGATCTACTGTTTCTATTATATTATGTTAGACCAGCTAGATCTACTGTCTCATTTATATTATGATAGACCAGCTATGTCGAATGTCCCTATTATATTATGACAGACCAGCTAGATCTACTGTCTCATTTATATTATGACAGACCATATAGAGTTACTGTCTCATTTATATTATGACATGCCAGCTAGATATACTGTCTCTATTATAATATGACAGACCAGCTAGATCTGCTGTCTCTATTATACTATGACAGACCAGCTAGATCTACTGTCTTTATTATATTATGACAGACCAGCTATATCTAATGTCTCTATTATATTATGACAGACCAGCTAGATCTACTGTCTCATTTATATTATGACAGACCAGCTATATCTAATGTCTCTATTATATTATGACAGACCAGCTAGATTTACTGGCTCTATCATATTATGACATACCAGCTAGATCTACTGTCTCTATTATATTATGACAGACCAGCTAGATCTGCTGTCTCTATTATATTATGACAGACCAGCTAGATCTGCTGTCTCTATTAGAATATGACAGACCAGCTAGATATACTGTCTCTATTATATTATGACAGACAAGCTAGATCTACCGTCTCTATTATATTATGACAGACCAGATAGATATTCTGTCTCTATTATGTTATGACAGAGCAGCCAGATCTACTGTATCTATTATATTATGACAGACCAGCTAGATGTACTGTCTCTATGTCTCTATTATATTATGACAGACCAGCTAGATCTACTGTTTCTATTATATTATGTTAGACCAGTTAGATCTACTGTCTCTTTTGTATTGTGACAGACCAGCTAGATCTACTGTTGCTATTATATTATGTTAGACCAGCTAGATCTACTGTCTCATTTATATTATGATAGACCAGCTATATCGAATGTCCCTATTATATTATGACAGACCAGCTAGATCTACTGTCTCATTTATATTATGACAGACCATATAGAGTTACTGTCTCATTTATATTATGACAGACCAGTTAGATCTACACTCTCTATTATATTATGACATACCAGCTAGATATACTGTCTCTATTATAATATGACAGACCAGCTAGATCTGCTGTCTCTATTATATTATGAAAGACCAGCTAGATCTACTGTCTTTATTATATTATGACAGACCAGCTATATCTAATGTCTCTATTACATTATGACAGACCAGATAAATCTACTGTCTCATTTATATTAAGACAGACCAGCTAGATCTACTGTCTTTATTATATCATGACAGACCAGCTACATCTACTGTCTCTATTATATTATGACAGACCAGCTAGATCTACTGTCTCATTTATATTATGACAGACCAGCTCAATCTACTGTCTCTATTGTATTATGACAGATCAGCTAGACCTACTGCCTCTATTATATTTTGACATACCAGATAGATCTACTGTCTCTATTATATTATGACAGACCAGCTAGATATACTGTCTTTATTAAATTATGACAGACCAGCTAGATCTACTGTCTCATTTATATTATGACAGACCAGTTAGATCTAATGTCTCTATTCTATTATGACAGACCAGCTAGATCTACTGTCTCTATTATATTATGGTAGACCAGTTAGATCTAATGTCTCTATTCTATTATGACAGACCAGCTAGATCTACTGTCTCTATTATATTATGACAGACCAGCTAGATCTACTGTCTCTATTGTATTATGACAGACCAGCTAGATCTACTGTCTCTATTGTATTATGACAGAACAGCTAGATCTACTGTCTTTATTAAATTATGACAGACCAGCTAGATCTACTGTCTTTATTATATTATGACAGACCAGCTATATCTACTGTCTTTATTATATTATGACAGACCAGCTAGATCTACTGTCTTTATTATATTATGACAGACCAGCTAGATCTACTGTCTCATTTATATTATGATAGACCAGCTCAATCTACTGTCTCTATTATATTATGACAGACCAGACAGATCTGCTGTCTCTATTATATTATGACAGACCAGCTAGATCTACTGTCTCATTTATATTATGACAGACCAGCTAGATCTACTGTCTTTATTATATTATGACAGACCAGCTATATATACTGTCTCATTTATATTATGACAGACCATCTAGATCTACTGTCTCTATTATATTATGACAGACCAGCTAGATGTACTGTCTCTATGTCTCTATTATATTATGACAGACCAGCTAGATCTACTGTTTCTATTATATTATGTTAGACCAGTTAGATCTACTGTCTCTTTTGTTTTGTGACAGACCAGCTAGATCTACTGTTTCTATTATATTATGTTAGACCAGCTAGATCTACTGTCTCATTTATATTATGATAGACCAGCTATGTCGAATGTCCCTATTATATTATGACAGACCAGCTAGATCTACTGTCTCATTTATATTATGACAGACCATATAGAGTTACTGTCTCATTTATATTATGACATGCCAGCTAGATATACTGTCTCTATTATAATATGACAGACCAGCTAGATCTGCTGTCTCTATTATACTATGACAGACCAGCTAGATCTACTGTCTTTATTATATTATGACAGACCAGCTATATCTAATGTCTCTATTATATCATGACAGACCAGCTAGATCTAATGTCTCATTTATATTATGACAGACCAGCTATATCTAATGTCTCTATTATATTATGACAGACCAGCTAGATTTACTGGCTCTATCATATTATGACATACCAGCTAGATCTACTGTCTCTATTATATTATGACAGACCAGCTAGATCTGCTGTCTCTATTATATTATGACAGACCAGCTAGATCTGCTGTCTCTATTAGAATATGACAGACCAGCTAGATATACTGTCTCTATTATATTATGACAGACAAGCTAGATCTACCGTCTCTATTATATTATGACAGACCAGATAGAAATTCTGTCTCTATTATGTTATGACAGAGCAGCCAGATCTACTGTATCTATTATATTATGACAGACCAGCTAGATGTACTGTCTCTATGTCTCTATTATATTATGACAGACCAGCTAGATCTACTGTTTCTATTATATTATGTTAGACCAGTTAGATCTACTGTCTCTTTTGTATTGTGACAGACCAGCTAGATCTACTGTTGCTATTATATTATGTTAGACCAGCTAGATCTACTGTCTCATTTATATTATGATAGACCAGCTATATTGAATGTCCCTATTATATTATGACAGACCAGCTAGATCTACTGTCTCATTTATATTATGACAGACCATATAGAGTTACTGTCTCATTTATATTATGACAGACCAGTTAGATCTACACTCTCTATTATATTATGACATACCAGCTAGATATACTGTCTCTATTATAATATGACAGACCAGCTAGATCTGCTGTCTCTATTATATTATGAAAGACCAGCTAGATCTACTGGCTCTATTATATTATGACATACCAGCTAGATCTACTATTTTTATTATATTATGACAGACCAGCTAGATCTACTGTCTCTATTATATTATGACAGACCAGCTAGATCTACTGTCTCTATTATATTATGACAGACCAGCTAGATCTAGTGTCTCATTTATATTATGAAGGACCAGCTAGATCTACACTCTCTATTATATTATGACAGACCAGCTAGATCTACTGTTTCTATTATATTATGTTAGACCAGTTAGATCTACTGTCTCTTTTGTATTATGACAGACCAGCTAGATCTAGATCTACTGTCTCTATTATATTATGACAGACCAGCTAGATCTACTGTCTCTATTGTATTATGACAGGCCAGCTAGATCTACTGGCTCTATTATATTATGACAGGCCAGCTAGATCTACTGTCTTTATTATATTATGACAGACCATCCAGATCTCCTGTATCTATTGTATTATGATAGACCAGCAAGAACTACTGTCTCTATTATATTATGACATACCAGCTAGATCTACTGTCTCTATTATATTATGACAGACCAGATATATCTACTGTCTCTATTATATTATGACAGACCAGCTAGATCTACTGTCTTTATTAAATTATGACAGACCAGCTAGATCTACTGTCTCATTTATATTATGACAAAACAGCTAGATCTACTGTCTCTATTATATTATGATAGACCAACTAGATCTACTGTCTCTATATTATGACAGACCAGATAGATCTACTGTCTCTATTATAGAATGACAGACTAGCTACATCTACCATCTCTATTATATTATGACAGACCAAATAGATCTACTGTCTCTATTATAAAATGACAGACCAGATAGATCTATTGTCTCTATTATATTATGACAGACCAGATAGATCTTCTGTCTCTATTATAATATGACAGACCAGCTAGATCTACTGTCTCTATTATATTATGACAGACCAGCTAGATCTGCTGTCTCTATTATATTATGACAGACCAGCTAGATCTACTGTCTCTATTATATTATGACAGACCAGTTAGATCTATTGTCTCTATTGTTTTATGACAGACCAGCTAGATCTACTGTCTCTATTATATTATGACATACCAGCTAGATCTACTATTTTTATTATATTATGACAGACCAGCTAGATCTACTGTCTCTATTATATTATGACAGACCAGCTAGATTTACTGGCTCTATTATATTATGACATACCAGCTACATCTACTGTCTCTATTATGTTATGACAGACCAGCTAGATCTGCTGTCTCTATTATATTATGACAGACCAGCTAGATCAGCTGTCTCTATTATATTATGACAGACCAGCTAGATCTACTGGCTCTATAGTATTATGACAGACCAGCTAGATCTACTGGCTCTATTATATTATGACATACCAGCTAGATCTACTATTTTTATTATATTATGACAGACCAGCTAGATCTACTGTCTCTATTATATTATGACAGACCAGCTAGATCTACTGTCTCTATTATATTATGACAGACCAGCTAGATCTAGTGTCTCATTTATATTATGAAGGACCAGCTAGATCTACACTCTCTATTATATTATGACAGACCAGCTAGATCTACTGTTTCTATTATATTATGTTAGACCAGTTAGATCTACTGTCTCTTTTGTATTATGACAGACCAGCTAGATCTAGATCTACTGTCTCTATTATATTATGACAGACCAGCTAGATCTACTGTCTCTATTGTATTATGACAGGCCAGCTAGATCTACTGGCTCTATTATATTATGACAGGCCAGCTAGATCTACTGTCTTTATTATATTATGACAGACCATCCAGATCTCCTGTATCTATTGTATTATGATAGACCAGCAAGAACTACTGTCTCTATTATATTATGACATACCAGCTAGATCTACTGTCTCTATTATATTATGACAGACCAGATATATCTACTGTCTCTATTATATTATGACAGACCAGCTAGATCTACTGTCTTTATTAAATTATGACAGACCAGCTAGATCTACTGTCTCATTTATATTATGACAAAACAGCTAGATCTACTGTCTCTATTATATTATGATAGACCAACTAGATCTACTGTCTCTATATTATGACAGACCAGATAGATCTACTGTCTCTATTATAGAATGACAGACCAGCTACATCTACTGTCTCTATTATATTATGACAGACCAAATAGATCTACTGTCTCTATTATAAAATGACAGACCAGATAGATCTATTGTCTCTATTATATTATGACAGACCAGATAGATCTTCTGTCTCTATTATAATATGACAGACCAGCTAGATCTACTGTCTCTATTATATTATGACAGACCAGCTAGATCTGCTGTCTCTATTATATTATGACAGACCAGCTAGATCTACTGTCTCTATTATATTATGACAGACCAGTTAGATCTATTGTCTCTATTGTTTTATGACAGACCAGCTAGATCTACTGTCTCTATTATATTATGACAGACCAGCCAGATCTACTGTATCTATTATATTATGATAGAGCAGCCACATCTACTGTATCTATTATATTATGACAGACCAGCTAGATGTACTGTCTCTATGTCTCTATTATATTATGACAGACCAGCCAGATCTACTGTATCTATTATATTATGACAGAGCATCCGCATCTACTGTCTCTATTGAATTATGACAGACCAGCTAGATCTACTGTTTCTATTATATTATGTTAGACCAGTTAGATCTACTGTCTCTTTTGTATTATGACAGACCAGCTAGATCTAGATCTACTGTCTCTATTACATTATGACAGACCAGCTAGATCTAGTGTCTCTATAGTATTATGACAGACCAGCTAGATCTGCTGTCTCTATTATATTATGACAGACCAGCTAGATCAGCTGTCTCTATTATATTATGACAGACCAGCTAGATCTACTGGCTCTATAGTATTATGACAGACCAGCTAGATCTACTGGCTCTATTATATTATGACATACCAGCTAGATCTACTATTTTTATTATATTATGACAGACCAGCTAGATCTACTGTCTCTATTATATTATGACAGACCAGCTAGATCTACTGTCTCTATTATATTATGACAGACCAGCTAGATCTAGTGTCTCATTTATATTATGAAGGACCAGCTAGATCTACACTCTCTATTATATTATGACAGACCAGCTAGATCTACTGTTTCTATTATATTATGTTAGACCAGTTAGATCTACTGTCTCTTTTGTATTATGACAGACCAGCTAGATCTAGATCTACTGTCTCTATTATATTATGACAGACCAGCTAGATCTACTGTCTCTATTGTATTATGACAGGCCAGCTAGATCTACTGGCTCTATTATATTATGACAGGCCAGCTAGATCTACTGTCTTTATTATATTATGACAGACCATCCAGATCTCCTGTATCTATTGTATTATGATAGACCAGCAAGAACTACTGTCTCTATTATATTATGACATACCAGCTAGATCTACTGTCTCTATTATATTATGACAGACCAGATATATCTACTGTCTCTATTATATTATGACAGACCAGCTAGATCTACTGTCTTTATTAAATTATGACAGACCAGCTAGATCTACTGTCTCATTTATATTATGACAAAACAGCTAGATCTACTGTCTCTATTATATTATGATAGACCAACTAGATCTACTGTCTCTATATTATGACAGACCAGATAGATCTACTGTCTCTATTATAGAATGACAGACCAGCTACATCTACTGTCTCTATTATATTATGACAGACCAAATAGATCTACTGTCTCTATTATAAAATGACAGACCAGATAGATCTATTGTCTCTATTATATTATGACAGACCAGATAGATCTTCTGTCTCTATTATAATATGACAGACCAGCTAGATCTACTGTCTCTATTATATTATGACAGACCAGCTAGATCTGCTGTCTCTATTATATTATGACAGACCAGCTAGATCTACTGTCTCTATTATATTATGACAGACCAGTTAGATCTATTGTCTCTATTGTTTTATGACAGACCAGCTAGATCTACTGTCTCTATTATATTATGACAGACCAGCCAGATCTACTGTATCTATTATATTATGATAGAGCAGCCACATCTACTGTATCTATTATATTATGACAGACCAGCTAGATGTACTGTCTCTATGTCTCTATTATATTATGACAGACCAGCCAGATCTACTGTATCTATTATATTATGACAGAGCATCCGCATCTACTGTCTCTATTGAATTATGACAGACCAGCTAGATCTACTGTTTCTATTATATTATGTTAGACCAGTTAGATCTACTGTCTCTTTTGTATTATGACAGACCAGCTAGATCTAGATCTACTGTCTCTATTACATTATGACAGACCAGCTAGATCTAGTGTCTCTATAGTATTATGACAGACCAGCTAGATCTACAGGCTCTATTATATTATGACATACCAGCTAGATCTACTGTTTTTATTATATTATGACAGACCAGACAGATCTACTGTCTCTATTATATTATGACAGACCAGCTAGATCTACTGTCTCTATTATATTATGACAGACCAGCTAGATCTACTGTCTCTATTATATTATGACAGACCAGCTAGATCTAGTGTCTAATTTATATTATGAAGGACCAGCTAGATCTACACTCTCTATTATCTTATGACAGACCAGCTAGATCTACTGTTTCTATTATATTATGTTAGACCAGTTAGATCTACTGTCTCTTGTATTATGACAGACCAGCTAGATCTAGATCTACTGTCTCTATTATATTATGACAGACCAGCTAGATCTACTGTCTGTATTATATTATGACAGACCATCCAGATCTCCTGTATCTATTGTATTATGATAGACCAGCAAGAACTACTGTCTTTATTATATTATGACAGACCAGCTATATCTACTGTCTCTATTATATTATGACAGACCAGCTAGATCTACTGTCTCATTTATATTATGATAGACCAGCTCAATCTACTGTCTCTATTATATTATGACAGACCAGCCAGATCTGCTGTCTCTATTATATTATGACAGACCAGCTAGATCTACTGTCTCATTTATATTAAGACAGACCAGCTAGATCTACTGTCTTTATTATATCATGACAGACCAGCTACATCTACTGTCTCTATTATATTATGACAGACCAGCTAGATCTACTGTCTCATTTATATTATGACAGACCATATAGAGTTACTGTCTCATTTATATTATGACAGACCAGTTAGATCTACACTCTCTATTATATTATGACATACCAGCTAGATATACTGTCTCTATTATAATATGACAGACCAGCTAGATCTGCTGTCTCTATTATATTATGAAAGACCAGCTAGATCTACTGTCTTTATTATATTATGACAGACCAGCTATATCTAATGTCTCTATTACATTATGACAGACCAGATAAATCTACTGTCTCATTTATATTAAGACAGACCAGCTAGATCTACTGTCTTTATTATATCATGACAGACCAGCTACATCTACTGTCTCTATTATATTATGACAGACCAGCTAGATCTACTGTCTCATTTATATTATGACAGACCAGCTCAATCTACTGTCTCTATTGTATTATGACAGATCAGCTAGACCTACTGCCTCTATTATATTTTGACATACCAGATAGATCTACTGTCTCTATTATATTATGACAGACCAGCTAGATATACTGTCTTTATTAAATTATGACAGACCAGCTAGATCTACTGTCTCATTTATATTATGACAGACCAGTTAGATCTAATGTCTCTATTCTATTATGACAGACCAGCTAGATCTACTGTCTCTATTATATTATGGTAGACCAGTTAGATCTAATGTCTCTATTCTATTATGACAGACCAGCTAGATCTACTGTCTCTATTATATTATGACAGACCAGCTAGATCTACTGTCTCTATTGTATTATGACAGACCAGCTAGATCTACTGTCTCTATTGTATTATGACAGAACAGCTAGATCTACTGTCTTTATTAAATTATGACAGACCAGCTAGATCTACTGTCTTTATTATATTATGACAGACCAGCTATATCTACTGTCTTTATTATATTATGACAGACCAGCTAGATCTACTGTCTCATTTATATTATGATAGACCAGCTCAATCTACTGTCTCTATTATATTATGACAGACCAGACAGATCTGCTGTCTCTATTATATTATGACAGACCAGCTAGATCTACTGTCTCATTTATATTATGACAGACCAGCTAGATCTACTGTCTTTATTATATTATGACAGACCAGCTATATATACTGTCTCATTTATATTATGACAGACCATCTAGATCTACTGTCTCTATTATATTATGACAGACCAGCTAGATCTACTGTTTCTATTATATTATGTTAGACCAGTTAGATCTACTGTCTCTTTTGTATTGTGACAGACCAGCTAGATCTACTGTTTCTATTATATTATGTTAGACCAGCTAGATCTACTGTCTCATTTATATTATGATAGACCAGCTATGTCGAATGTCCCTATTATATTATGACAGACCAGCTAGATCTACTGTCTCATTTATATTATGACAGACCATATAGAGTTACTGTCTCATTTATATTATGACATGCCAGCTAGATATACTGTCTCTATTATAATATGACAGACCAGCTAGATCTGCTGTCTCTATTATACTATGACAGACCAGCTAGATCTACTGTCTTTATTATATTATGACAGACCAGCTATATCTAATGTCTCTATTATATTATGACAGACCAGCTAGATCTACTGTCTCATTTATATTATGACAGACCAGCTATATCTAATGTCTCTATTATATTATGACAGACCAGCTAGATTTACTGGCTCTATCATATTATGACATACCAGCTAGATCTACTGTCTCTATTATATTATGACAGACCAGCTAGATCTGCTGTCTCTATTATATTATGACAGACCAGCTAGATCTGCTGTCTCTATTAGAATATGACAGACCAGCTAGATATACTGTCTCTATTATATTATGACAGACAAGCTAGATCTACCGTCTCTATTATATTATGACAGACCAGATAGATATTCTGTCTCTATTATGTTATGACAGAGCAGCCAGATCTACTGTATCTATTATATTATGACAGACCAGCTAGATGTACTGTCTCTATGTCTCTATTATATTATGACAGACCAGCTAGATCTACTGTTTCTATTATATTATGTTAGACCAGTTAGATCTACTGTCTCTTTTGTATTGTGACAGACCAGCTAGATCTACTGTTGCTATTATATTATGTTAGACCAGCTAGATCTACTGTCTCATTTATATTATGATAGACCAGCTATATCGAATGTCCCTATTATATTATGACAGACCAGCTAGATCTACTGTCTCATTTATATTATGACAGACCATATAGAGTTACTGTCTCATTTATATTATGACAGACCAGTTAGATCTACACTCTCTATTATATTATGACATACCAGCTAGATATACTGTCTCTATTATAATATGACAGACCAGCTAGATCTGCTGTCTCTATTATATTATGAAAGACCAGCTAGATCTACTGTCTTTATTATATTATGACAGACCAGCTATATCTAATGTCTCTATTACATTATGACAGACCAGATAAATCTACTGTCTCATTTATATTAAGACAGACCAGCTAGATCTACTGTCTTTATTATATCATGACAGACCAGCTACATCTACTGTCTCTATTATATTATGACAGACCAGCTAGATCTACTGTCTCATTTATATTATGACAGACCAGCTCAATCTACTGTCTCTATTGTATTATGACAGATCAGCTAGACCTACTGCCTCTATTATATTTTGACATACCAGATAGATCTACTGTCTCTATTATATTATGACAGACCAGCTAGATATACTGTCTTTATTAAATTATGACAGACCAGCTAGATCTACTGTCTCATTTATATTATGACAGACCAGTTAGATCTAATGTCTCTATTCTATTATGACAGACCAGCTAGATCTACTGTCTCTATTATATTATGGTAGACCAGTTAGATCTAATGTCTCTATTCTATTATGACAGACCAGCTAGATCTACTGTCTCTATTATATTATGACAGACCAGCTAGATCTACTGTCTCTATTGTATTATGACAGACCAGCTAGATCTACTGTCTCTATTGTATTATGACAGAACAGCTAGATCTACTGTCTTTATTAAATTATGACAGACCAGCTAGATCTACTGTCTTTATTATATTATGACAGACCAGCTATATCTACTGTCTTTATTATATTATGACAGACCAGCTAGATCTACTGTCTTTATTATATTATGACAGACCAGCTAGATCTACTGTCTCATTTATATTATGATAGACCAGCTCAATCTACTGTCTCTATTATATTATGACAGACCAGACAGATCTGCTGTCTCTATTATATTATGACAGACCAGCTAGATCTACTGTCTCATTTATATTATGACAGACCAGCTAGATCTACTGTCTTTATTATATTATGACAGACCAGCTATATATACTGTCTCATTTATATTATGACAGACCATCTAGATCTACTGTCTCTATTATATTATGACAGACCAGCTAGATGTACTGTCTCTATGTCTCTATTATATTATGACAGACCAGCTAGATCTACTGTTTCTATTATATTATGTTAGACCAGTTAGATCTACTGTCTCTTTTGTTTTGTGACAGACCAGCTAGATCTACTGTTTCTATTATATTATGTTAGACCAGCTAGATCTACTGTCTCATTTATATTATGATAGACCAGCTATGTCGAATGTCCCTATTATATTATGACAGACCAGCTAGATCTACTGTCTCATTTATATTATGACAGACCATATAGAGTTACTGTCTCATTTATATTATGACATGCCAGCTAGATATACTGTCTCTATTATAATATGACAGACCAGCTAGATCTGCTGTCTCTATTATACTATGACAGACCAGCTAGATCTACTGTCTTTATTATATTATGACAGACCAGCTATATCTAATGTCTCTATTATATCATGACAGACCAGCTAGATCTAATGTCTCATTTATATTATGACAGACCAGCTATATCTAATGTCTCTATTATATTATGACAGACCAGCTAGATTTACTGGCTCTATCATATTATGACATACCAGCTAGATCTACTGTCTCTATTATATTATGACAGACCAGCTAGATCTGCTGTCTCTATTATATTATGACAGACCAGCTAGATCTGCTGTCTCTATTAGAATATGACAGACCAGCTAGATATACTGTCTCTATTATATTATGACAGACAAGCTAGATCTACCGTCTCTATTATATTATGACAGACCAGATAGAAATTCTGTCTCTATTATGTTATGACAGAGCAGCCAGATCTACTGTATCTATTATATTATGACAGACCAGCTAGATGTACTGTCTCTATGTCTCTATTATATTATGACAGACCAGCTAGATCTACTGTTTCTATTATATTATGTTAGACCAGTTAGATCTACTGTCTCTTTTGTATTGTGACAGACCAGCTAGATCTACTGTTGCTATTATATTATGTTAGACCAGCTAGATCTACTGTCTCATTTATATTATGATAGACCAGCTATATTGAATGTCCCTATTATATTATGACAGACCAGCTAGATCTACTGTCTCATTTATATTATGACAGACCATATAGAGTTACTGTCTCATTTATATTATGACAGACCAGTTAGATCTACACTCTCTATTATATTATGACATACCAGCTAGATATACTGTCTCTATTATAATATGACAGACCAGCTAGATCTGCTGTCTCTATTATATTATGAAAGACCAGCTAGATCTACTGTCTTTATTATATTATGACAGACCAGCTATATCTAATGTCTCTATTACATTATGACAGACCAGATAAATCTGCTGTCTCATTTATATTAAGACAGACCAGCTAGATCTACTGTCTTTATTATATCATGACAGACCAGCTACATCTACTGTCTCTATTGTATTATGACAGATCAGCTAGACCTACTGCCTCTATTATATTTTGACATACCAGCTAGATCTACTGTCTCTATTATATTATGGTAGACCAGTTAGATCTAATGTCTCTATTCTATTATGACAGACCAGCTAGATCTACTGTCTCTATTATATTATGACAGACCAGCTAGATCTACTGTCTCTATTGTATTATGACAGACCAGCTAGATCTACTGTCTCTATTGTATTATGACAGACCAGCTAGATCTACTGGCTTTATTAAATTATGACAGACCAGCTATATCTACTGTCTTTATTATATTATGACAGACCAGCTAGATCTACTGTCTCTATTATATTATGACACACCAGCTAGATTTACTGTCTCTATTATATTATGACAGACCAGCTAGATCTAGTGTTTCTATTATAGTATGATAGACCAACTAGATCTACTGTCTCTATTATAATATGACAGACCAGATAGATCTACTGTATCTATTATATTATGACAGACCAGCCAGATCTACTGTATCTATTATATTATGACAGACCAGCTAGATGTACTGTCTCTATGTCTCTATTATATTATGACAGACCAGCTAGATCTACTGTTTCTATTATATTATGTTAGACCAGTTCGATCTACTGTCTCTTTTGTATTGTGACAGACCAGCTAGATCTACTGTCTCTATTATACTATGACAGACCAGCTAGATCTACTGTCTTTATTATATTATGACAGACCAGCTATATCTAATGTCTCTATTATATTATGACAGACCAGCTAGATCTACTGTCTCATTTATATTATGACAGACCAGCTCAATCTACTGTCTCTATTGTATTATGACAGATCAGCTAGACCTACTGCCTCTATTATATTTTGACATACCAGCTAGATCTACTGTCTCTATTATATTATGACAGACCAGATAGATCTACTGTGTCTATTATATTATGACAGACCAGCTAGATCTACTGTCTTTATTAAATTATGACAGACCAGCTAGATCTACTGTCTCATTTATATTATGACAGACCAGCTAGATCTAGTGTCTCATTTATATTATGACAGACCAGCTAGATCTACTGTCTCTATTATGTTATGGTAGACCAGTTAGATCTAATGTCTCTATTCTATTATGACAGACCAGATAGATCTACTGTCTCTATTATATTATGACAGACCAGCTAGATCTACTGTCTCTATTGTATTATGACAGACCAGCTAGATCTACTGTCTCTATTGTATTATGACAGACAAGCTAGACCTACTGTCTCTATTATATTATGACATACCAGCTAGATCTACTGTCTCTATTATATTATGACAGACCAGATAGATCTACTGTCTCTATTATAGTATGACAGACCAGCTAGATCTACTGTCTTTATTAAATTATGACAGATCAGCTAGATCTACTGTCTCGATTATATAATGACAGACCAGATAGATATTCTGTGTCTATTATATTATGACAGACCAGCTAGATCTACTGTCTCTATTGTATTATGACAGAGCAGCTAGATCTACTGTCTCTATTATATTTTGACAGACCAGATAGATATTCTGTCTCTATTATATTATGACAGACCAGATAGATATTCTGTCTCTATTATATTATGACAGACCAGCTAGATCTACTGTCTCTATTATATTATGACAGGCCATCTAGATCTACTGTCTCTATTGTATTATGAGAGACCAGCTAGATCTACTGTCTCTATTGTATTATGACAGACCAGCTAGACCTACTGTCTCTATTATATTATGACATACCAGCTAGATCTACTGTCTCTATTATATTATGACAGACCAGATAGATCTACTGTCTCTATTATATTATGACAGACCAGCTAGATCTACTGTCTTTATTAAATTATGACTGACCAGCTAGATCTACTGTCTCTATTATATTATGACAGACAATATAGAGTTACTGTCTCATTTATATTATGACAGACCAGTTAGATCTACACTCTCTATTATATTATGACATACCAGCTAGATATACTGTCTCTATTATAATATGACAGACCAGCCAGATGTACTGTATCTATTATATTATGACAGACCAGCTAGATCTGCTGTCTCTATTATATTATGACAGACCAGCTAGATCTACTGTCTTTATTATATTATTACAGACCAGCTATATCTAATGTCTCTATTACATTATGACAGACCAGCTCGATCTACTGTCTCTATTGTATTATGACAGATCAGCTAGACCTACTGCCTCTATTATATTTTGACATACCAACTAGATCTACTGTCTCTATTATATTATGACAGACCAGCTAGATCTACTGTCTTTATTAAATTATGACAGACCAGCTAGATCTACTGTCTCATTTATATTATGACAGACCAGCTAGATCTAGTGACTAATTTATATTATGACAGACCAGCTAGATCTACTGTCTCTATTATGTTATGGTAGACCAGTTAGATCTAATGTCTCTATTCTATTATGACAGACCAGCTAGACCTACTGTCTCTATTATAATATGACAGACGAGCTAGATCTTCTGTCTCTATTATACTATGACAGACCAGCTAGATCTACTGTCTTTATTATATTATGACAGACCAGCTATATCTAATGTCTCTATTATATTATGACAGACCAGCTAGATCTACTGTCTCATTTATATTATGACAGACCAGCTCAATCTACTGTCTCTATTGTATTATGACAGATCAGCTAGACCTACTGCCTCTATTATATTTTGACATACCAGCTAGATCTACTGTCTCTATTATATTATGACAGACCAGATAGATCTACTGTGTCTATTATATTATGACAGACCAGCTAGATCTACTGTCTTTATTAAATTATGACAGACCAGCTAGATCTACTGTCTCATTTATATTATGACAGACCAGCTAGATCTAGTGTCTCATTTATATTATGACAGACCAGCTAGATCTACTGTCTCTATTATGTTATGGTAGACCAGTTAGATCTAATGTCTCTATTCTATTATGACAGACCAGATAGATCTACTGTCTCTATTATATTATGACAGACCAGCTAGATCTACTGTCTCTATTGTATTATGACAGACCAGCTAGATCTACTGTCTCTATTGTATTATGACAGACAAGCTAGACCTACTGTCTCTATTATATTATGACATACCAGCTAGATCTACTGTCTCTATTATATTATGACAGACCAGATAGATCTACTGTCTCTATTATAGTATGACAGACCAGCTAGATCTACTGTCTTTATTAAATTATGACAGATCAGATAGATCTACTGTCTCTATTATATAATGACAGACCAGATAGATATTCTGTGTCTATTATATTATGACAGACCAGCTAGATCTACTGTCTCTATTGTATTATGACAGACCAGCTAGATCTACTGTCTCTATTATATTTTGACAGACCAGATAGATATTCTGTCTCTATTATATTATGACAGACCAGATAGATATTCTGTCTCTATTATATTATGACAGACCAGCTAGATCTACTGTCTCTATTATATTATGACAGGCCATCTAGATCTACTGTCTCTATTGTATTATGAGAGACCAGCTAGATCTACTGTCTCTATTGTATTATGACAGACCAGCTAGATCTACTGTCTCTATTATATTTTGACAGACCAGATAGATATTCTGTCTCTATTATATTATGACAGACCAGATAGATATTCTGTCTCTATTATATTATGACAGACCAGATAGATATTCTGTCTCTATTATATTATGACAGACCAGCTAGATCTACTGTCTCTATTATATTATGACAGACCAGATAGATATTCTGTCTCTATTATATTATGACAGACCAGATAGATATTCTGTCTCTATTATATTTTGACAGACCAGATAGATATTCTGTCTCTATTATATTATGACAGACCAGATAGATATTCTGTCTCTATTATATTATGACAGACCAGCTAGATCTACTGTCTCTATTATATTATGACAGACCAGATAGATATTCTGTGTCTATTATATTATGACAGACCAGCTAGATCTACTGTCTCTATTGTATTATGACAGACCAGCTAGATCTACTGTCTCTATTATATTTTGACAGACCAGATAGATATTCTGTCTCTATTATATTATGACAGACCAGATAGATATTCTGTCTCTATTATATTATGACAGACCAGCTAGATCTACTGTCTCTATTATATTATGACAGGCCATCTAGATCTACCTTCTCTATTGTATTATGAGAGACCAGCTAGATCTACTGTCTCTATTGTATTATGACAGACCAGCTAGACCTACTGTCTCTATTATATTATGACATACCAGCTAGATCTACTGTCTCTATTATATTATGACAGACCAGATAGATCTACTGTCTCTATTATATTATGACAGACCAGCTAGATCTACTGTCTTTATTAAATTATGACTGACCAGCTAGATCTACTGTCTCTATTATATTATGACAGACAATATAGAGTTACTGTCTCATTTATATTATGACAGACCAGTTAGATCTACACTCTCTATTATATTATGACATACCAGCTAGATATACTGTCTCTATTATAATATGACAGACCAGCCAGATGTACTGTATCTATTATATTATGACAGACCAGCTAGATCTGCTGTCTCTATTATATTATGACAGACCAGCTAGATCTACTGTCTTTATTATATTATTACAGACCAGCTATATCTAATGTCTCTATTACATTATGACAGACCAGCTCGATCTACTGTCTCTATTGTATTATGACAGATCAGCTAGACCTACTGCCTCTATTATATTTTGACATACCAACTAGATCTACTGTCTCTATTATGTTATGGTAGACCAGTTAGATCCAATGTCTCTATTCTATTATGACAGACCAGCTAGATCTACTGTCTCTATTATATTATGACAGACCAGCTAGATCTACTGTCTATATTGTATTATGACAGACCAGCTAGACCTACTGTCTCTATTATAATATGACAGACGAGCTAGATCTGCTGTCTCTATTATACTATGACAGACCAGCTAGATCTACTGTCTTTATTATATTATGACAGACCAGCTATATCTAATGTCTCTATTATATTATGACAGACCAGCTAGATCTACTGTCTCATTTATATTATGACAGACCAGCTCAATCTACTGTCTCTATTGTATTATGACAGATCAGCTAGACCTACTGCCTCTATTATATTTTGACATACCAGCTAGATCTACTGTCTCTATTATATTATGACAGACCAGATAGATCTACTGTGTCTATTATATTATGACAGACCAGCTAGATCTACTGTCTTTATTAAATTATGACAGACCAGCTAGATCTACTGTCTCATTTATATTATGACAGACCAGCTAGATCTAGTGTCTCATTTATATTATGACAGACCAGCTAGATCTACTGTCTCTATTATGTTATGGTAGACCAGTTAGATCTAATGTCTCTATTCTATTATGACAGACCAGATAGATCTACTGTCTCTATTATATTATGACAGACCCAGCTAGATCTACTGTCTCTATTGTATTATGACAGACCAGCTAGATCTACTGTCTCTATTGTATTATGACAGACAAGCTAGACCTACTGTCTCTATTATATTATGACATACCAGCTAGATCTACTGTCTCTATTATATTATGACAGACCAGATAGATCTACTGTCTCTATTATAGTATGACAGACCAGCTAGATCTACTGTCTTTATTAAATTATGACAGATCAGCTAGATCTACTGTCTCTATTATATAATGACAGACCAGATAGATATTCTGTGTCTATTATATTATGACAGACCAGCTAGATCTACTGTCTCTATTGTATTATGACAGACCAGCTAGATCTACTGTCTCTATTATATTTTGACAGACCAGATAGATATTCTGTCTCTATTATATTATGACAGACCAGATAGATATTCTGTCTCTATTATATTATGACAGACCAGCTAGATCTACTGTCTCTATTATATTATGACAGGCCATCTAGATCTACTGTCTCTATTGTATTATGACAGACCAGCTAGACCTACTGTCTCTATTATATTATGACATACCAGCTAGATCTACTGTCTCTATTATATTATGACAGACCAGATAGATCTACTGTCTCTATTATATTATGACAGACCAGCTAGATCTACTGTCTTTATTAAATTATGACTGACCAGCTAGATCTACTGTCTCTATTATATTATGACAGACAATATAGAGTTACTGTCTCATTTATATTATGACAGACCAGTTAGATCTACACTCTCTATTATATTATGACATACCAGCTAGATATACTGTCTCTATTATAATATGACAGACCAGCCAGATGTACTGTATCTATTATATTATGACAGACCAGCTAGATCTGCTGTCTCTATTATATTATGACAGACCAGCTAGATCTACTGTCTTTATTATATTATTACAGACCAGCTATATCTAATGTCTCTATTACATTATGACAGACCAGCTCGATCTACTGTCTCTATTGTATTATGACAGATCAGCTAGACCTACTGCCTCTATTATATTTTGACATACCAACTAGATCTACTGTCTCTATTATATTATGACAGACCAGCTAGATCTACTGTCTTTATTAAATTATGACAGACCAGCTAGATCTACTGTCTCATTTATATTATGACAGACCAGCTAGATCTAGTGACTAATTTATATTATGACAGACCAGCTAGATCTACTGTCTCTATTATGTTATGGTAGACCAGTTAGATCTAATGTCTCTATTCTATCATGACAGACCAGCTAGATCTACTGTCTCTATTATATTATGACAGACCAGCTAGATCTACTGTCTATATTGTATTATGACAGACCAGCTAGACCTACTGTCTCTATTATATTATGACATACCAGCTAGATCTACTGTCTCTATTATATTATGACAGACCAGATAGATCTACTGTCTATTATATTATGACAGACCAGCTATATCTACTGTCTTTATTAAATTATGACAGACCAGCTAGATCTACTGTCTCATTTATATTATGACAAACCAGCTAGATCTACTGTATCTATTAAATTATGATAGACCAACTAGATCTACTTTCTCTATTATATTATGACAGACCAGATAGATCTACTGTCTCTATTATATTATGACAGACCAGCTAGATCTATTGTCTCTATTGTATTATGACTTACCAGCTAGACCTACTGTCTCTATTATATTATGGCATACCAGCTAGATCTACTGTCTCTATTATATTATGACAGACCAGCTAGATCTACTCTCTCTATTGTATTATGTCAGACCAGCTAGACCTACTGTCTCTATTATGTTATGACATACCAGCTGGATCTACTGTCTCTATTATATTATGACAGACCAGATAGATCTACTGTCTCTATTATATTATGACAGACCAGCTAGAACTAATGTCTTTATTAAATTATGACAGACCAGCTAGATCTACTGTCTCAATTATATTATGACAAACCAGCTAGATCTACTGTCTCTATTATATTATGATAGACCAACTACATCTACTGTCTCTATTATATTTTGATAGACCAACTAGATCTACTGTCTCTAATTATGAAAGACCAGATAGATCTACTGTCTCTATTATAGAATGACAGACCAGCTAGATCTACTGTCTTTATTCAATTATGACAGACCAGCTAGATCTACTGTCTCAATTATATTATGACAAACCAGCTAGATCTACTGTCTCTATTATATTATTATAGGCCAACTAGATCTACTGTCTCTAATTATGACAGACCCGATAGATCTACTCTCTATTATAGAATGAAAGACCAGCTACATTTACTGTCTCTATTATATGATGACAGACCAAATAGATCTACTGTCTCTATTATAAAATGACAGACCAGATAGATCTATTGTCTCTATTATATTATGACAGACCAGATAGATCTTCTGTCTCTATTATAATATGACAGACCAGCTAGATCTACTGTCTCTATTATATTATGACAGACCAGCTAGATCTGCTGTCTCTATTATATTATGACAGACCAGCTAGATCTACTGTCTCTATTATATTATGACAGACTAGTTAGATCTATTGTCTCTATTGTTTTATGACAGACCAGCTAGATCTACTGTCTCTATTATATTATGACAGACCAGCTAGATTTACTGGCTCTATTATATTATGACATACCAGCTAGATCTACTGTTTCTATTATATTATGACAGACCAGCTAGATCTGCTGTCTCTATTATATTATGACAGACCAGCTAGATCTGCTGTCTCTATTATATTATGACAGACCAGCTAGATATGCTGTCTCTATTATATTATGACAGACAAGCTAGATCTACCGTCTCTATTATATTATGACAGACCAGATAGATATTCTGTCTCTATTATGTTATGACAGAGCAGCCAGATCTACTGTATCTATTATATTATGACAGACCAGCTAGATGTACTGTCTCTATTATATTATGATAGACCAACTAGATCTACTGTCTCTAATTATGACAGACCAGATAGATCTACTGTCTCTATTATAGAATGACAGACCAGCTAGATCTACTGTCTTTATTAAATTATGACAGACCAGGTAGATCTACTGTCTCAATTATATTATGACAAACCAGCTAGATCTACTGTCTTTATTAAATTATGACAGACCAGCTAGATCTACTGTCTCATTTATATTATGACAGACCAGCTAGATCTAGTGACTAATTTATATTATGACAGACCAGCTAGATCTACTGTCTCTATTATGTTATGGTAGACCAGTTAGATCTAATGTCTCTATTCTATTATGACAGACCAGCTAGATCTACTGTCTCTATTATATTATGACAGACCAGCTAGATCTACTGTCTATATTGTATTATGACAGACCAGCTAGACCTACTGTCTCTATTATATTATGACATACCAGCTAGATCTACTGTCTCTATTATATTATGACAGACCAGATAGATCTACTGTCTATTATATTATGACAGACCAGCTAGATCTACTGTCTTTATTAAATTATGACAGACCAGCTAGATCTACTGTCTCATTTATATTATGACAAACCAGCTAGATCTACTGTATCTATTAAATTATGATAGACCAACTAGATCTACTTTCTCTATTATATTATGACAGACCAGATAGATCTACTGTCTCTATTATATTATGACAGACCAGCTAGATCTATTGTCTCTATTGTATTATGACTTACCAGCTAGACCTACTGTCTCTATTATATTATGGCATACCAGCTAGATCTACTGTCTCTATTATATTATGACAGACCAGCTAGATCTACTCTCTCTATTGTATTATGACAGACCAGCTAGACCTACTGTCTCTATTATGTTATGACATACCAGCTGGATCTACTGTCTCTATTATATTATGACAGACCAGATAGATCTACTGTCTCTATTATATTATGACAGACCAGCTAGATCTAATGTCTTTATTAAATTATGACAGACCAGCTAGATCTACTGTCTCAATTATATTATGACAAACCAGCTAGATCTACTGTCTCTATTATATTATGATAGACCAACTAGATCTACTGTCTCTAATTATGAAAGACCAGATAGATCTACTGTCTCTATTATAGAATGACAGACCAGCTAGATCTACTGTCTTTATTCAATTATGACAGACCAGCTAGATCTACTGTCTCAATTATATTATGACAAACCAGCTAGATCTACTGTCTCTATTATATTATTATAGGCCAACTAGATCTACTGTCTCTAATTATGACAGACCCGATAGATCTACTGTCTCTATTATAGAATGAAAGACCAGCTACATTTACTGTCTCTATTATATGATGACAGACCAAATAGATCTACTGTCTCTATTATAAAATGACAGACCAGATAGATCTATTGTCTCTATTATATTATGACAGACCAGATAGATCTTCTGTCTCTATTATAATATGACAGACCAGCTAGATCTACTGTCTCTATTATATTATGACAGACCAGCTAGATCTGCTGTCTCTATTATATTATGACAGACCAGCTAGATCTACTGTCTCTATTATATTATGACAGACTAGTTAGATCTATTGTCTCTATTGTTTTATGACAGACCAGCTAGATCTACTGTCTCTATTATATTATGACAGACCAGCTAGATTTACTGGCTCTATTATATTATGACATACCAGCTAGATCTACTGTTTCTATTATATTATGACAGACCAGCTAGATCTGCTGTCTCTATTATATTATGACAGACCAGCTAGATCTGCTGTCTCTATTATATTATGACAGACCAGCTAGATATGCTGTCTCTATTATATTATGACAGACAAGCTAGATCTACCGTCTCTATTATATTATGACAGACCAGATAGATATTCTGTCTCTATTATGTTATGACAGAGCAGCCAGATCTACTGTATCTATTATATTATGACAGACCAGCTAGATGTACTGTCTCTATTATATTATGATAGACCAACTAGATCTACTGTCTCTAATTATGACAGACCAGATAGATCTACTGTCTCTATTATAGAATGACAGACCAGCTAGATCTACTGTCTTTATTAAATTATGACAGACCAGCTAGATCTACTGTCTCAATTATATTATGACAAACCAGCTAGATCTACTGTCTCTATTATATTATGATAGACCAACTAGATCTACTGTCTCTATTATATTATGATAGACCAACTAGATCTACTGTCTCTAATTATGACAGACCAGATAGATCTACTGTCTCTATTATAGAATGACAGACCAGCTAGATCTACTGTCTTTATTAAATTATGACAGACCAGGTAGATCTACTGTCTCAATTATATTATGACAAACCAGCTAGATCTACTGTCTCTATTATATTATTATAGGCCAACTAGATCTACTGTCTCTAATTATGACAGACCCGATAGATCTACTGTCTCCATTATAGAATGAAAGACCAGCTACATTTACTGTCTCTATTATATTATGACAGACCAAATAGATCTACTGTCTCTATTATAAAATGACAGACCAGATAGATCTATTGTCTCTATTATATTATGACAGACCAGATAGATCTTCTGTCTCTATTATAATATGACAGACCAGCTAGATCTACTGTCTCTATTATATTATGACAGACCAGCTAGATCTGCTGTCTCTATTATATTATGACAGACCAGCTAGATCTACTGTCTCTATTATATTATGACAGACTAGTTAGATCTATTGTCTCTATTGTTTTATTACAGACCAGCTAGATCTATTGTCTCTATTATATTATGACAGACCAGCTAGATTTACTGGCTCTATTATATTATGACATACCAGCTAGATCTACTGTTTCTATTATATTATGACAGACCAGCTAGATCTGCTGTCTCTATTATATTATGACAAACCAGCTAGATCTGCTGTCTCAATTATATTATGACAGACCAGCTAGATATGCTGTCTCTATTATATTATGACAGACAAGCTAGATCTACCGTCTCTATTATATTATGACAGACCAGATAGATATTCTGTCTCTATTATGTTATGACAGAGCAGCCAGATCTACTGTATCTATTATATTATGACAGACCAGCTAGATGTACTGTCTCTATGTCTCTATTATATTATGACAGACCAGCTAGATCTACTGTTTCTATTATATTATGTTAGACCAGTTAGATCTACTGTCTCTTTTGTATTGTGACAGACCAGCTAGATCTACTGTTTCTATTATATTATGTTAGACCAGCTAGATCATGCTGTCTCATTTATATTATGATAGACCAGCTATATCGAATGTCCCAATTATATTATGACAGACCAGCTAGAGTTACTGTCTCATTTATATTATGACAGACCAGTTAGATCTACACTCTCTATTATATTATGACATACCAGCTAGATATACTGTCTCTATTATAATATGACAGACCAGCTAGATCTGCTGTCTCTATTATATTATGACAGACCAGCTAGATCTACTGTCTTTATTATATTATGACAGACCAGCTAGATCTACTGTCTCATTTATATTAAGACAGACCAGCTACATCTACTGTCTCTATTATATTATGACAGACCAGCTAGATCTACTGTCTCATTTATGTTATGACAGACCAGCTCAATCTACTGTCTCTATTGTATTATGACAGATCAGCTAGACCTACTGCCTCTATTATATTTTGACATACCAGCTAGATCTACTGTATCTATTATATTATGACAGACCAGATAGATCTACTGTCTCTATTATAATATGACAGACCAGCTAGATCTACTGTCTTTATTACATTATGACGGACCAGCTAGATCTACTGTCTCATTAATATTATGACAGACCAGTTTGATCTAGTGTCTCATTTATATTATGACAGACCAGCTAGATCTATTGTCTCTATTATGTTATGGTAGACCAGTTATATCTAATGTCTCTATTCTATTATGACAGACCAGCTAGATCTACTGTCTCTATTATATTATGACAGACCAGCTAGATCTACTGTCTTTATTATATTTTGACAGACCAGCTATATCTACTGTCTCATTTATATTATGGCAGACCATCTAGATCTACTGTCTCTATTATATTATGACACACCAGCTAGATTTACTGTCTCTATTATATTATGACAGACCAGCTAGATCTACTGGCTCTATTATATTACGACAGACCAGCTAGATCTACTGTCTTTATTATATTATGACAGACCAGCTAGATCTACTGTCTTTATTATATTATGACAGACCAGATTGACATTCTGTCTCTATTATAATATGACAGACCAGCCTGATCTACTGTCTCTATTATATTATGACAGACCAGCTAGATCTACTGTCTCTATTATATTATGACAGACCAGCTAGATCTACTGTATCTATTATATTATGACAGACCAGCTAGATGTACTGTCTCTATGTCTCTATTATATTATGACAGACCAGCCAGATCTACTGTATTGATTATATTATGACAGACCAGCTAGATCTACTGTCTCTATTATATTTTGACAGACCAGTTAGATCTACTGTCTCTATTGTATTATGACAGACCAGATATATGTACTGTCTCGATTATTCTATGACAGACCAGCTAGATCTACTGTCTCTATTGTATTATCACAGACCAGCTAGATCTACTGTCTCTATTATATTATGACATACCAGCTAGATCTAATGTCTCTATTATACTATGACAGACGGGATATATCTAATGTATCTATTATATTATGACAGACCAGCTAGATCTACTGTCTCTATTATATTATGACAGACCAGCTAGATCTACTGTCTTTATTATATTATGACAGACCAGCTATATCGAATGTGTCTATTATATTATGACAGACCAGCTAGATGTACTGTCTCTATTATAATATGACAGACCAGATAGATCTACTGTCTCTATTACATTATGACAGACAAGCTAGATCTACTGTCTCTATTATATTATGACAGACCAGCTAGATCTACTGTCTCTATTATATTATGACAGACCAGCTAGATCTACTGTCTCATTTATATTATGACAGACCAGCTCGATCTACTGTCTCTATTATATTATGACATACCAGCTAGATCTACTGTCTCTATTATATTATGTCATACCAGCTAGATATAATGTCTATATTATAATATGACAGACCAGATAAATCTACTGTCTATGTTATATTATGACAGACCAGATAGATCTACTGTCTCTATTATATTATGACAGACCAGTTAGATCTATTGTCTCTATTGTATTATGACAGACCAGCTAGATCTACTGTCTCTATTATATTATGACAGACCGCCTAGATCTAATGTCTCTATTATAATATGACAGACCAGATAGATCGACTGTCTCATTTATATTATGACAGACCAGCTAGATCTACACTCTCTATTATATTATGACAGACCAGCTAGATCTACTGTCTTTATTAAATTATGACAGACCAGCTAGATCTACTGTGTCATTTATATTATGACAGACCAGCTAGATCTAGTGTCTCATTTATATTATGACAGACCAGCTAGATCTACTGTCTCTATTATAGAATGACAGACCAGCTAGATCTACTGTCTTTATTAAATTATGACAGACCAGCTAGATCGACTGTCTCATTTATATTATGACAGACCAGCTAGATCTACACTCTCTATTATATTATGACAGACCAGCTAGATCTACTGTCTTTATTAAATTATGACAGACCAGCTAGATCTACTGTGTCATTTATATTATGACAGACCAGCTAGATCTAGTGTCTCATTTATATTATGACAGACCAGCTAGATCTACTGTCTCTATTATAGAATGACAGAACAGCTACATTTACTGTCTCTATTATATTATGACAGACCAAATAGATCTACTGTCTCTATTATAAAATGACAGACCAGATAGACCTATTGTCTCTATTATATTATGACAGACCAGCTAGATCTGCTGTCTCAATTATATTATGACAAACCAGCTAGATCTACTGTCTCTATTATATTATGATAGACCAACTAGATCTACTGTCTCTATTATATTATGATAGACCAACTAGATCTACTGTCTCTAATTATGACAGACCAGATAGATCTACTGTCTCTATTATAGAATGACAGACCAGCTAGATCTACTGTCTTTATTAAATTATGACAGACCAGGTAGATCTACTGTCTCAATTATATTATGACAAACCAGCTAGATCTACTGTCTCTATTATATTATTATAGGCCAACTAGATCTACTGTCTCTAATTATGACAGACCCGATAGATCTACTGTCTCCATTATAGAATGAAAGACCAGCTACATTTACTGTCTCTATTATATTATGACAGACCAAATAGATCTACTGTCTCTATTATAAAATGACAGACCAGATAGATCTATTGTCTCTATTATATTATGACAGACCAGATAGATCTTCTGTCTCTATTATAATATGACAGACCAGCTAGATCTACTGTCTCTATTATATTATGACAGACCAGCTAGATCTGCTGTCTCTATTATATTATGACAGACCAGCTAGATCTACTGTCTCTATTATATTATGACAGACTAGTTAGATCTATTGTCTCTATTGTTTTATTACAGACCAGCTAGATCTATTGTCTCTATTATATTATGACAGACCAGCTAGATTTACTGGCTCTATTATATTATGACATACCAGCTAGATCTACTGTTTCTATTATATTATGACAGACCAGCTAGATCTGCTGTCTCTATTATATTATGACAAACCAGCTAGATCTGCTGTCTCAATTATATTATGACAGACCAGCTAGATATGCTGTCTCTATTATATTATGACAGACAAGCTAGATCTACTGTCTCTATTATATTATGACAGACCAGATAGATATTCTGTCTCTATTATGTTATGACAGAGCAGCCAGATCTACTGTATCTATTATATTATGACAGACCAGCTAGATGTACTGTCTCTATGTCTCTATTATATTATGACAGACCAGCTAGATCTACTGTTTCTATTATATTATGTTAGACCAGTTAGATCTACTGTCTCTTTTGTATTGTGACAGACCAGCTAGATCTACTGTTTCTATTATATTATGTTAGACCAGCTAGATCTACTGTCTCATTTATATTATGATAGACCAGCTATATCGAATGTCCCAATTATATTATGACAGACCAGCTAGAGTTACTGTCTCATTTATATTATGACAGACCAGTTAGATCTACACTCTCTATTATATTATGACATACCAGCTAGATATACTGTCTCTATTATAATATGACAGACCAGCTAGATCTGCTGTCTCTATTATATTATGACAGACCAGCTAGATCTACTGTCTTTATTATATTATGACAGACCAGCTAGATCTACTGTCTCATTTATATTAAGACAGACCAGCTACATCTACTGTCTCTATTATATTATGACAGACCAGCTAGATCTACTGTCTCATTTATGTTATGACAGACCAGCTCAATCTACTGTCTCTATTGTATTATGACAGATCAGCTAGACCTACTGCCTCTATTATATTTTGACATACCAGCTAGATCTACTGTATCTATTATATTATGACAGACCAGATAGATCTACTGTCTCTATTATAATATGACAGACCAGCTAGATCTACTGTCTTTATTACATTATGACGGACCAGCTAGATCTACTGTCTCATTAATATTATGACAGACCAGTTTGATCTAGTGTCTCATTTATATTATGACAGACCAGCTAGATCTATTGTCTCTATTATGTTATGGTAGACCAGTTATATCTAATGTCTCTATTCCTATATGACAGACCAGCTAGATCTACTGTCTCTATTATATTATGACAGACCAGCTAGATCTACTGTCTTTATTATATTTTGACAGACCAGCTATATCTACTGTCTCATTTATATTATGGCAGACCATCTAGATCTACTGTCTCTATTATATTATGACACACCAGCTAGATTTACTGTCTCTATTATATTATGACAGACCAGCTAGATCTACTGGCTCTATTATATTACGACAGACCAGCTAGATCTACTGTCTTTATTATATTATGACAGACCAGCTAGATCTACTGTCTTTATTATATTATGACAGACCAGATTGACATTCTGTCTCTATTATAATATGACAGACCAGCCTGATCTACTGTCTCTATTATATTATGACAGACCAGCTAGATCTACTGTCTCTATTATATTATGACAGACCAGCTAGATCTACTGTATCTATTATATTATGACAGACCAGCTAGATGTACTGTCTCTATGTCTCTATTATATTATGACAGACCAGCCAGATCTACTGTATTGATTATATTATGACAGACCAGCTAGATCTACTGTCTCTATTATATTTTGACAGACCAGTTAGATCTACTGTCTCTATTGTATTATGACAGACCAGATATATGTACTGTCTCGATTATTCTATGACAGACCAGCTAGATCTACTGTCTCTATTGTATTATCACAGACCAGCTAGATCTACTGTCTCTATTATATTATGACATACCAGCTAGATCTAATGTCTCTATTATACTATGACAGACGGGATATATCTAATGTATCTATTATATTATGACAGACCAGCTAGATCTACTGTCTCTATTATATTATGACAGACCAGCTAGATCTACTGTCTTTATTATATTATGACAGACCAGCTATATCGAATGTGTCTATTATATTATGACAGACCAGCTAGATGTACTGTCTCTATTATAATATGACAGACCAGATAGATCTACTGTCTCTATTACATTATGACAGACAAGCTAGATCTACTGTCTCTATTATATTATGACAGACCAACTAGATCTACTGTCTCTATTATATTATGACAGACCAGCTAGATCTACTGTCTCATTTATATTATGACAGACCAGCTCGATCTACTGTCTCTATTATATTATGACATACCAGCTAGATCTACTGTCTCTATTATATTATGTCATACCAGCTAGATATAATGTCTATATTATAATATGACAGACCAGATAAATCTACTGTCTATGTTATATTATGACAGACCAGATAGATCTACTGTCTCTATTATATTATGACAGACCAGTTAGATCTATTGTCTCTATTGTATTATGACAGACCAGCTAGATCTACTGTCTCTATTATATTATGACAGACCGCCTAGATCTAATGTCTCTATTATAATATGACAGACCAGATAGATCGACTGTCTCATTTATATTATGACAGACCAGCTAGATCTACACTCTCTATTATATTATGACAGACCAGCTAGATCTACTGTCTTTATTAAATTATGACAGACCAGCTAGATCTACTGTGTCATTTATATTATGACAGACCAGCTAGATCTAGTGTCTCATTTATATTATGACAGACCAGCTAGATCTACTGTCTCTATTATAGAATGACAGACCAGCTAGATCTACTGTCTTTATTAAATTATGACAGACCAGCTAGATCTACTGTCTCAATTATATTATGACAAACCAGCTAGATCTACTGTCTCTATTATATTATTATAGGCCAACTAGATCTACTGTCTCTAATTATGACAGACCCGATAGATCTACTGTCTCTATTATAGAATGACAGAACAGCTACATTTACTGTCTCTATTATATTATGACAGACCAAATAGATCTACTGTCTCTATTATAAAATGACAGACCAGATAGACCTATTGTCTCTATTATATTATGACAGACCAGCTAGATCTGCTGTCTCAATTATATTATGACAAACCAGCTAGATCTACTGTCTCTATTATATTATGATAGACCAACTAGATCTACTGTCTCTATTATATTATGATAGACCAACTAGATCTACTGTCTCTAATTATGACAGACCAGATAGATCTACTGTCTCTATTATAGAATGACAGACCAGCTAGATCTACTGTCTTTATTAAATTATGACAGACCAGGTAGATCTACTGTCTCAATTATATTATGACAAACCAGCTAGATCTACTGTCTCTATTATATTATTATAGGCCAACTAGATCTACTGTCTCTAATTATGACAGACCCGATAGATCTACTGTCTCCATTATAGAATGAAAGACCAGCTACATTTACTGTCTCTATTATATTATGACAGACCAAATAGATCTACTGTCTCTATTATAAAATGACAGACCAGATAGATCTATTGTCTCTATTATATTATGACAGACCAGATAGATCTTCTGTCTCTATTATAATATGACAGACCAGCTAGATCTACTGTCTCTATTATATTATGACAGACCAGCTAGATCTGCTGTCTCTATTATATTATGACAGACCAGCTAGATCTACTGTCTCTATTATATTATGACAGACTAGTTAGATCTATTGTCTCTATTGTTTTATTACAGACCAGCTAGATCTATTGTCTCTATTATATTATGACAGACCAGCTAGATTTACTGGCTCTATTATATTATGACATACCAGCTAGATCTACTGTTTCTATTATATTATGACAGACCAGCTAGATCTGCTGTCTCTATTATATTATGACAAACCAGCTAGATCTGCTGTCTCAATTATATTATGACAGACCAGCTAGATATGCTGTCTCTATTATATTATGACAGACAAGCTAGATCTACTGTCTCTATTATATTATGACAGACCAGATAGATATTCTGTCTCTATTATGTTATGACAGAGCAGCCAGATCTACTGTATCTATTATATTATGACAGACCAGCTAGATGTACTGTCTCTATGTCTCTATTATATTATGACAGACCAGCTAGATCTACTGTTTCTATTATATTATGTTAGACCAGTTAGATCTACTGTCTCTTTTGTATTGTGACAGACCAGCTAGATCTACTGTTTCTATTATATTATGTTAGACCAGCTAGATCTACTGTCTCATTTATATTATGATAGACCAGCTATATCGAATGTCCCAATTATATTATGACAGACCAGCTAGAGTTACTGTCTCATTTATATTATGACAGACCAGTTAGATCTACACTCTCTATTATATTATGACATACCAGCTAGATATACTGTCTCTATTATAATATGACAGACCAGCTAGATCTGCTGTCTCTATTATATTATGACAGACCAGCTAGATCTACTGTCTTTATTATATTATGACAGACCAGCTAGATCTACTGTCTCATTTATATTAAGACAGACCAGCTACATCTACTGTCTCTATTATATTATGACAGACCAGCTAGATCTACTGTCTCATTTATGTTATGACAGACCAGCTCAATCTACTGTCTCTATTGTATTATGACAGATCAGCTAGACCTACTGCCTCTATTATATTTTGACATACCAGCTAGATCTACTGTATCTATTATATTATGACAGACCAGATAGATCTACTGTCTCTATTATAATATGACAGACCAGCTAGATCTACTGTCTTTATTACATTATGACGGACCAGCTAGATCTACTGTCTCATTAATATTATGACAGACCAGTTTGATCTAGTGTCTCATTTATATTATGACAGACCAGCTAGATCTATTGTCTCTATTATGTTATGGTAGACCAGTTATATCTAATGTCTCTATTCTATTATGACAGACCAGCTAGATCTACTGTCTCTATTATATTATGACAGACCAGCTAGATCTACTGTCTTTATTATATTTTGACAGACCAGCTATATCTACTGTCTCATTTATATTATGGCAGACCATCTAGATCTACTGTCTCTATTATATTATGACACACCAGCTAGATTTACTGTCTCTATTATATTATGACAGACCAGCTAGATCTACTGGCTCTATTATATTACGACAGACCAGCTAGATCTACTGTCTTTATTATATTATGACAGACCAGCTAGATCTACTGTCTTTATTATATTATGACAGACCAGATTGACATTCTGTCTCTATTATAATATGACAGACCAGCCTGATCTACTGTCTCTATTATATTATGACAGACCAGCTAGATCTACTGTCTCTATTATATTATGACAGACCAGCTAGATCTACTGTATCTATTATATTATGACAGACCAGCTAGATGTACTGTCTCTATGTCTCTATTATATTATGACAGACCAGCCAGATCTACTGTATTGATTATATTATGACAGACCAGCTAGATCTACTGTCTCTATTATATTTTGACAGACCAGTTAGATCTACTGTCTCTATTGTATTATGACAGACCAGATATATGTACTGTCTCGATTATTCTATGACAGACCAGCTAGATCTACTGTCTCTATTGTATTATCACAGACCAGCTAGATCTACTGTCTCTATTATATTATGACATACCAGCTAGATCTAATGTCTCTATTATACTATGACAGACGGGATATATCTAATGTATCTATTATATTATGACAGACCAGCTAGATCTACTGTCTCTATTATATTATGACAGACCAGCTAGATCTACTGTCTTTATTATATTATGACAGACCAGCTATATCGAATGTCTCTATTATATTATGACAGACCAGCTAGATGTACTGTCTCTATTATAATATGACAGACCAGATAGATCTACTGTCTCTATTACATTATGACAGACAAGCTAGATCTACTGTCTCTATTATATTATGACAGACCAGCTAGATCTACTGTCTCTATTATATTATGACAGACCAGCTAGATCTACTGTCTCATTTATATTATGACAGACCAGCTCGATCTACTGTCTCTATTATATTATGACATACCAGCTAGATCTACTGTCTCTATTATATTATGTCATACCAGCTAGATATAATGTCTATATTATAATATGACAGACCAGATAAATCTACTGTCTATGTTATATTATGACAGACCAGATAGATCTACTGTCTCTATTATATTATGACAGACCAGTTAGATCTATTGTCTCTATTGTATTATGACAGACCAGCTAGATCTACTGTCTCTATTATATTATGACAGACCGCCTAGATCTAATGTCTCTATTATAATATGACAGACCAGATAGATCGACTGTCTCATTTATATTATGACAGACCAGCTAGATCTACACTCTCTATTATATTATGACAGACCAGCTAGATCTACTGTCTTTATTAAATTATGACAGACCAGCTAGATCTACTGTGTCATTTATATTATGACAGACCAGCTAGATCTAGTGTCTCATTTATATTATGACAGACCAGCTAGATCTACTGTCTCTATTATAGAATGACAGACCAGCTAGATCTACTGTCTTTATTAAATTATGACAGACCAGCTAGATCTACTGTCTCAATTATATTATGACAAACCAGCTAGATCTACTGTCTCTATTATATTATTATAGGCCAACTAGATCTACTGTCTCTAATTATGACAGACCCGATAGATCTACTGTCTCTATTATAGAATGACAGAACAGCTACATTTACTGTCTCTATTATATTATGACAGACCAAATAGATCTACTGTCTCTATTATAAAATGACAGACCAGATAGACCTATTGTCTCTATTATATTATGACAGACCAGCTAGATCTGCTGTCTCTATTATATTATGACAGACCAGCTAGATCTACTGTCTCTATTATATTATGACAGACCAGCTAGATTTACTGGCTCTATTATATTATGACATACCAGCTAGATCTACTGTCTCTATTATATTATGACAGACCAGCTAGATCTGCTGTCTCTATTATATTATGACAAACCAGCTAGATCTGCTGTCTCTATTATATTATGAAAGACCAGCTAGATATGCTGTCTCTATTATATTATGACAGACAAGCTAGATCTACCGTCTCTATTATATTATGACAGACCAGATAGATATTCTGTCTCTATTATGTTATGACAGAGCAGCCAGATCTACTGTATCTATTATATTATGACAGACCAGCTAGATGTACTGTCTCTATGTCTCTATTATATTATGACAGACCAGCTAGATCTACTGTTTCTATTATATTATGTTAGACCAGTTAGATCTACTGTCTCTTTTGTATTGTGACAGACCAGCTAGATCTACTGTTTCTATTATATTATGTTAGACCAGCTAGATCTACTGTCTCATTTATATTATGATAGACCAGCTATATCGAATGTCCCAATTATATTATGACATACCAGCTAGAGTTACTGTCTCATTTATATTATGACAGACCAGTTAGATCTACACTCTCTATTATATTATGACATACCAGCTAGATATACTGTCTCTATTATAATATGACAGACCAGCTAGATCTGCTGTCTCTATTATATTATGACAGACCAGCTAGATCTACTGTCTTTATTATATTATGACAGACCAGCTAGATCTACTGTCTCATTTATATTAAGACAGACCAGCTACATCTACTGTCTCTATTATATTATGACAGACCAGCTAGATCTACTGTCTCATTTATGTTATGACAGACCAGCTCAATCTACTGTCTCTATTGTATTATGACAGATCAGCTAGACCTACTGCCTCTATTATATTTTGACAGACCAGCTAGATCTACTGTCTCATTAATATTATGACAGACCAGCTAGATCTACTGTCTTTATTATATTTTGACAGACCAGCTATATCTACTGTCTCATTTATATTATGGCAGACCATCTAGATCTACTGTCTCTATTATATTATGACACACCAGCTAGATTTACTGTCTCTATTATATTATGACAGACCAGCTAGATCTACTGGCTCTATTATATTACGACAGACCAGCTAGATCTACTGTCTTTATTATATTATGACAGACCAGCTAGATCTACTGTCTTTATTATATTATGACAGACCAGATTGACATTCTGTCTCTATTATAATATGACAGACCAGCCTGATCTACTGTCTCTATTATATTATGACAGACCAGCTAGATCTACTGTCTCTATTATATTATGACAGACCAGCTAGATCTACTGTATCTATTATATTATGACAGACCAGCTAGATGTACTGTCTCTATGTCTCTATTATATTATGACAGACCAGCCAGATCTACTGTATTGATTATATTATGACAGACCAGCTAGATCTACTGTCTCTATTATATTTTGACAGACCAGTTAGATCTACTGTCTCTATTGTATTATGACAGACCAGATATATGTACTGTCTCGATTATTCTATGACAGACCAGCTAGATCAATCAATCAATCAAATTTATTTTATATAGCCCTTCGTACATCAGCTGATATCTCAAAGTGCTGTACAGAAACCCAGCCTAAAACCCCAAACAGCAAGCAATGCAGGTGAAGAAGCACGGTGGCTAGGAAAAACTCCCTAGAAAGGCCAAAACCTAGGAAGAAACCTAGAGAGGAACCAGGCTATGTGGGGTGGCCAGTCCTCTTCTGGCTGTGCCGGGTGGAGATTATAACAAAACATGGTCAAGATGTTCAAATGTTCATAAATGACCAGCATGGTCGAATAATAATAAGGCAGAATAGTTTAAACTGGAGCAGCAGCACAGTCAGGTGGACTGGGGACAGCAAGGAGTCATCATGTCAGGTATTCCTGGGGCATGGTCCTAGGGCTCAGGTCCTCCGAGAGAGAGAAAGAAAGAGAGAATTAGAGAGAGCATATGTGGGATTGCCAGTCCTCTTCTGGCTGTGCCGGGTGGAGATTATAACAGAACATGGCCAAGATGTTCAAATGTTCATAAATGATCAGCATGGTCGAATAATAATAAGGCAGAACAGTTGAAACTGGAGCAGCAGCACAGCCAGGTGGACTGGGGACAGCAAGGAGTCATCATGTCAGGTAGTCCTGGGGCATGGTCCTAGGGCTCAGGTCCTCCGAGAGAGAGAAAGAGAGAAGGAGAGAATTAGAGAACGCACACTTAGATTCACACAGGACACCGAATAGGACAGGAGAAGTACTCCAGATATAACAAACTGACCCTAGCCCCCCGACACATAAACTACTGCAGCATAAATACTGGAGGCTGTCTACTGTCTCTATTGTATTATCACAGACCAGCTAGATCTACTGTCTCTATTATATTATGACATACCAGCTAGATCTAATGTCTCTATTATACTATGACAGACGGGATATATCTAATGTATCTATTATATTATGACAGACCAGCTAGATCTACTGTCTCTATTATATTATGACAGACCAGCTAGATCTACTGTCTTTATTATATTATGACAGACCAGCTATATCGAATGTCTCTATTATATTATGACAGACCAGCTAGATGTACTGTCTCTATTATAATATGACAGACCAGATAGATCTACTGTCTCTATTACATTTTGACAGACAAGCTAGATCTACTGTCTCTATTATATTATGACAGACCAGCTAGATCTACTGTCTCTATTATATTATGACAGACCAGCTAGATCTACTGTCTCATTTATATTATGACAGACCAGCTCGATATACTGTCTCTATTATATTATGACATACCAGCTAGATCTACTGTCTCTATTATATTATGTCATACCAGCTAGATATAATGTCTATATTATAATATGACAGACCAGATAAATCTACTGTCTATGTTATATTATGACAGACCAGATAGATCTACTGTCTCTATTACATTATGACAGACCAGTTAGATCTATTGTCTCTATTGTATTATGACAGACCAGCTAGATCTACTGTCTCTATTATATTATGACAGACCGCCTAGATCTAATGTCTCTATTATAATATGACAGACCAGATAGATCGACTGTCTCATTTATATTATGACAGACCAGCTAGATCTACACTCTCTATTATATTATGACAGACCAGCTAGATCTACTGTCTCTATTATATTCTGACAGACCAGCCAGATCTACTGTATCTATTATATTATGACAGACCAGATAGATTTACTGTCTCTATTATAATATGACAGACCAGATAGCTCTACTGTTTCTGTTATATTCTGACAGACCAGCCAGATCTACTGTCTCTATTATATTATGACAGACCAGATATATGTACTGTCTCGATTATATTATGACAAACCAGCTAGATCTACTGTCTCTATTGTATTATCACAGACCAGCTAGATCTACTGTCTCTATTTTATTATGACATACCAGCTAGATCTACTGTCTCTATTATACTATGACAGACCAGCTATATCGAATGTCTCTATTATATTATGACAGACCAGCTAGATATACTGTCTCTATTATAATTTGACAGACCAGATAGATCTACTGTCTTTATTATATTATGACAGACCAGCTATATCGAATGTCTCTATTATATTATGACAGACCAGCTAGATATACTGTCTCTATTATAATTTGACAGACCAGATAGATCTACTGTCTCTATTACATTATGACAGACCAGCTAGATCTACTGTCTCTATTATATTATGACAGACCAGCTAGATCTACTGTCTCTATTATATTATGACAGACCAGCTAGATCTACTGTCTCATTTATATTATGACAGACCAGCTCAATCTACTGTCTCTATTATATTATGACATACCAGCTAGATCTACTGTCTCATTTATATTATGACAGACCAGCTAGATCTACTGTCTCTATTATATTATGACAGACCAGCTATATCTACTGTCTCATTTATATTATGACAGACCAGATAGATTTACTGTCTCGATTATATTATGACAGACCAGCTAGATCTACAGTCTCATTTATATTATGACAGACCAGCTCAATCTACTGTCTCTTTTACATTATGACAAACCAGCTAGATCTACTGTCTCTATTATAATATGACAGACCAGATAGCTCTACTGTCTCTATTATATTCTGACAGACCAGCCAGATCTACTGTCTCTATTATATTATGACAGACCAGATATATGTACTGTCTCGATTATATTATGACAAACCAGCTAGATCTACTGTCTCTATTGTATTATCACAGACCAGCTAGATCTACTGTCTCTATTTTATTATGACATACCAGCTAGATCTACTGTCTCTATTATACTATGACAGACGGGATATATCTAATGTATCTATTATATTATGACAGACCAGCTAGATCTACTGTCTCTATTATATTATGACAGACCAGCTAGATCTACTGTCTTTATTATATTATGACAGACCAGCTATATCGAATGTCTCTATTATATTATGACAGACCAGCTAGATATACTGTCTCTATTATAATTTGACAGACCAGATAGATCTACTGTCTCTATTACATTATGACAGACCAGCTAGATCTACTGTCTCTATTATATTATGACAGACCAGCTAGATCTACTGTCTCTATTATATTATGACAGACCAGCTAGATCTACTGTCTCATTTATATTATGACAGACCAGCTCAATCTACTGTCTCTATTATATTATGACATACCAGCTAGATCTACTGTCTCATTTATATTATGACAGACCAGCTAGATCTACTGTCTTTATTATATTATGACAGACCAGCTAGATTTACTGTCTATTATATTATGACAGACCAGCTAGATCTAGTGTTTCTATTATATTATGATACACCAACTAGATCTACTGTCTCTATTATAATATGACAGACCAGATAGATCTACTGTATATATTATATTATGACAGACCAGCCAGATCTACTGTATTGATTATATTATGACAGACCAGCTAGATCTACTGTCTCTATTATATTTTGACAGACCAGTTAGATCTACTGTCTCTATTGTATTATGACAGACCAGATATATGTACTGTCTCGATTATATTATGACAGACCAGCTAGATCTACTGTCTCTATTGTATTATCACAGACCAGCTAGATCTACTGTCTCTATTTTATTATGACATACCAGCTAGATCTACTGTCTCTATTATACTATGACAGACGGGATATATCTAATGTATCTATTATATTATGACAGACCAGCTAGATCTACTGTCTCTATTATATTATGACAGACCAGCTAGATCTACTGTCTTTATTATATTATGACAGACCAGCTATATCGAATGTCTCTATTATATTATGACAGACCAGCTAGATATACTGTCTCTATTATAATTTGACAGACCAGATAGATCTACTGTCTCTATTACATTATGACAGACCAGCTAGATCTACTCTCTCTATTATATTATGACAGACCAGCTAGATCTACTGTCTCATTTATATTATGACAGACCAGCTCAATGTACTCTCTCTATTATATTATGACATACCAGCTAGATCTACTGTCTCATTTATATTATGACAGACCAGCTAGATCTACTGTCTTTATTATATTATGACAGACCAGCTATATCTACTGTCTCATTTATATTATGACAGACCATCTAGATCTACTGTCTCTATTATATTATGACACACCAGCTAGATTTACTGTCTATTATATTATGACAGACCAGCTAGATCTAGTGTTTCTATTATATTATGATAGACCAACTAGATCTACTGTCTCTATTATAATATGACAGACCAGATAGATCTACTGTATATATTATATTATGACAGACCAGCCAGATCTACTGTTGTCACACCCTGGTCAAAGTATTTTGTGTTTATCTTTATTTATTTTGTCAGGCCAGGGTGTGGCATGGGTTTTTGTATGTGGTGTGTATTTATGGGGATTGTAGCTAGTGGGGTGTTCTAGCTAAGTCTATGGCTGTCTGAAGTGGTTCTCAATCAGAGGCAGGTGTTTATCGTTGTCTCTGATTGGGAACCATATTTAGGCAGCCATATTCTTTGAGTTTGTCGTGGGTGATTGTCCTTTGTGTCCTTAGTGTCCTGATGTCATTGGTCTGTGTTAGGATACACAAGTATAGGCTGTTTCGGTTTTCATTAAGTTTATTGTTTTGGTAGTGTTTGTTTAGTGTGTTACTTCATTAAACATGGATAGCAATAGACACGCCGCATTTTGGTCCGACTCTCCTTCTCATCAAGAAAACCGTTACAGAATCACCCACCACAAAGGGACCAAGCAGCGTGTCAACAGGCAGGAACAGCCCAAAGTGGAGTACAGTATGGACTATACTTCTTGGGAGGAGATAGACAGGTGGGCGGTCGACCCAGGGAGAGTGCCGGAGCCCGCCTGGGAGTCGATGGAGCAGTGCGCGGAAGGATATAGGAGAATGGAGTTTGCGAAGCAAGCAAGGCGGCGCGGACGGAGGCCCCATAGTCAGCCCCAAAAATTTATTGGGGGGGGGCTCAGGGAGAGTGTGGCAGAGTCAGGAGACAGACCTGAGCCAACTCTCCCTGTTTATCGTGAGGAGCCAAGGAGGAGACCAGAACCAGAGCCGGTGTTGGAGGTGAGCGAAACAGAGACTGTGAAGGAGTTAATGGGGAAATTGGAGGAGAGAGAAATGAGGGAGTTGCTGTGTTGGTGTTTTAAACATGGAATTCGCCCGACGGAGCGTGTCGGGGATTTGATGGCACCTGGGTCAGCGCTCCATACTCGTCCTGAGGTGCGTGTTAGTCGGCTGGTGAAGATGGTGCCAGTCTCACGTACCAGGCCTCCTGTGCACCTCCCTAGCCTTGCACGTCCTGTGCCAGCACCGCTCTCAAGATCTCCAGTACGCCAGTCAGCATGGAGTCAGCCAGGGCCGCCAGTCAGCATGGAGCAGCCAGGGCCGCCAGTCAGCATGGAGCAGCCAGGGCCGCCAGTCAGCATGGAGCAGCCAGGGCCGCCAGTCAGCATGGAGCAGCCAGTCAGCATGGAGCAGCCAGTCAGCATGGAGCAGCCAGTCAGCATGGAGCAGCCAGAGCTGCCAGTCAGCATGGAGCAGCCAGTCAGCATGGAGCAGCCAGAGCTGCCAGTCAGCATGGAGCAGCCAGTCAGCATGGAGCAGCCAGAGCTACCAGTCATCATGGAGCAGCCAGTCAGCATGGAGCTGCCAGTCGACCAGACTCTTCCAGAGCTGCCAGTCGACCAGACTCTTCCAGATCTGCCAGTCGACCAGACTCTTCCAGATCTGCCAGTCGACCAGACTCTTCCAGATCTGCCAGTCGACCAGACTCTTCCAGATCTGCCAGTCGACCAGACTCTTCCAGATCTGCCAGTCGACCAGACTCTTCCAGATCTGCCAGTCGACCAGGATCTGCCGAAACCACCAGCCAGCCAGGTAGATTCATCAACCTGCCTGAGCTTCCTCTCACTCCTGAGCTTCCTCTCACTCCTGAGCTTCCTCTCACTCCTGAGCTTCCTCTCACTCCTGAGCTTCCCCTCAGTCCCGAGCTGCCTCAGTCCCGAGCTGCCCCTCAGTCCCGATCTGCTCCTCAGTCCAGTGGGGTTCTGGGTGAGGACTACTAGGCCATGGTCGGCGGCGAGGGTGGACTATCCAGGGACGCGAGGAGAAGGGACTAAGACATTGATTGAGTGGGGTCCACGTCCCGCGCCGGAGCCGCCACCATGGACAGACGCCCACCCGGACCCTCCCTATTGTTTTGAGGTGCGTTCGGGAGTCCGCACCTTAGGGGGGGGTTCTGTCACACCCTGGTCAAAGTATTTTGTGTTTATCTTTATTTATTTTGTCAGGCCAGGGTGTGGCATGGGTTTTTGTATGTGGTGTGTATTTATGGGGATTGTAGCTAGTGGGGTGTTCTAGCTAAGTCTATGGCTGTCTGAAGTGGGTCTCAATCAGAGGCAGGTGTTTATCGTTGTCTCTGATTGGGAACCATATTTAGGCAGCCATATTCTTTGAGTTTGTCGTGGGTGATTGTCCTTTGTGTCCTTAGTGTCCTGATGTCATTGGTCTGTGTTAGGATACACAAGTATAGGCTGTTTCGGTTTTCATTAAGTTTATTGTTTTGGTAGTGTTTGTTTAGTGTGTTACTTCATTAAACATGGATAGCAATAGACACGCCGCATTTTGGTCCGACTCTCCTTCTCATCAAGAAAACCGTTACAACTGTATCTATTATATTATGACAGACCAGCTAGATCTACTGGCTCTATTATATTACGACAGACCAGCTAGATCTACTGTCTTTATTATATTATGACAGACCAGATAGATCTACTGTATATATTATATTATGACAGACCAGCCAGATATTCTGTATCTATTATATTATGACAGACCAGCTAGATCTACTGGCTCTATTATATTACGACAGACCAGCTTGATCTACTGTCTTTATTATATTATGACAGACCAGCTAGATCTACTGTCTTTATTATATTATGACAGACCAGATTGACATTCTGTCTCTATTATAATATGACAGACCAGCCTGATCTACTGTCTCTATTATATTATGACAGACCAGCTAGATCTACTGTCTCTATTATATTATGACAGACCAGCTAGATCTACTGTATCTATTATATTATGACAGACCAGCTAGATCTACTGTATCTATTATATTATGACAGACCAGCTAGATGTACTGTCTCTATGTCTCTATTATATTATGACAGACCAGCCAGATCTACTGTATCTATTATATTATGACAGACCAGCTAGATCTACTGTCTCTATTATATTTTGACAGACCAGTTAGATCTACTGTCTCTATTGTATTATGACAGACCAGATATATGTACTGTCTCGATTATATTATGACAGACCAGCTAGATCTACTGTCTCTATTGTATTATCACAGACCAGCTAGATCTACTGTCTCTATTATATTATGACATACCAGCTAGATCTAATGTCTCTATTATACTATGACAGACGGGATATATCTAATGTATCTATTATATTATGACAGACCAGCTAGATCTACTGTCTCTATTATATTATAACAGACCAGCTAGATCTACTGTCTTTATTATATTATGACAGACCAGCTATATCGAATGTCTCTATTATATTATGACAGACCAGCTAGATGTACTGTCTCTATTATAATATGACAGACCAGATAGATCTACTGTCTCTATTACATTATGACAGACCAGCTAGATCTACTGTCTCATTTATATTATGACAGACCAGCTCGATCTACTGTCTCTATTCTATTATGACATACCAGCTAGATCTACTGTCTCTATTATATTATGACATACCAGCTAGATATAATGTCTATATTATAATATGACAGACCAGATAAATCTACTGTCTATGTTATATTATGACAGACCAGATAGATCTACTGTCTCTATTATATTATGACAGACCAGTTAGATCTATTGTCTCTATTGTATTATGACAGACCAGCTAGATCTACTGTCTCTATTATATTATGACAGACCGCCTAGATCTAATGTCTCTATTATAATATGACAGACCAGATAGATCGACTGTCTCATTTATATTATGACAGACCAGCTAGTTCTACACTCTCTATTATATTATGACAGACCAGCTAGATCTACTGTCTCTATTATATTCTGACAGACCAGCAAGATCTACTGTATCTATTATATTATGACAGACCAGATAGATTTACTGTCTCTATTACATTATAACAAACCAGCTAGATCTACTGTCTCTATTATAATATGACAGACCAGATAGATCTACTGTCTCTATTATATTCTGACAGACCAGCCAGATCTACTGTCTCTATTATATTATGACAGACCAGCTAGATCTGCTGTCTCTTTTATAATATGACCTACCAGCTAGATCTACTGTCTCTCTTATATTATGACAGACCAGCCAGATCTACTGTATCTATTATATTATGACAGACCAGCTAGATATACTGTCTCTATTATAATATGACAGACAAGCTAGATCTACTGTCTCTATTATATTATGACAGACCAGATAGATCTACTGTCTCATGTATATTATGATAGACCAGCTAGATCTACACTCTCTATTATATTATGACAGACCAGCTAGATATACTGACTGTCTCTATTATATTATGACAGACAAGCTAGATCTACTGTCTCTATTATATTATGACAGACCGCCTAGATCTAATGTCTCTATAATAATATGACAGACCAGATAGATCTACTATCTCTATTATATTTTGACAGACCAGATAGATCTACTGTCTCTATTATATTATGACAGACCAGATAGATCTCCTGTCTCTATTATATTATGACAGACCAGCTAGATCTGCTGTCTCTACTATATTATGACCTACCAGCTAGATCTTCTGTCTCAATTATATTATGACAGACCAGCCAGGTGTACTGTATCTATTATATTATGACAGACCAGCTAGATATACTGTCTCTATTATAATATGATAGACAAGCTAAATCTACTGTCTCCATTATATTATGACAGACCAGCTAGATCTAATGTCTCTATTATAATATGACAGACCAGATAGATCTACTGTCTCTATTATAATATGACAGACCAGCTGATCTTCTATCTCAATTATATTATGACAGACCAGCTAGATCTGCTGTCTCTATTACATTATGACCTACCAGCTCGATCTTCTGTCTCAATTATATTATGACAGACCAGCCAGATGTACTGTATCTATTATATTATGACAGACCAGCTAGATATACTGTCTCTATTATAATATGACAGACAAGCTAAATCTACTGTCACAATTATATTATGACAGACCAGCTAGATATAATGTCTCTATTATAATATGGCACACCAGATAGATCTACTGTATCTATTATATTATGACAGACAAGATAGATATACTGTCTCTATTATAATATGACAGACAAGATAGATCTACTGTCTCTATTATATTATGACAGACCAGCTAGATCTACTGTCTCTATTATATTATGACAGACCAGCCAGATCTACTGTATCTATTATATTATGACAGACCAGCTAGATATACTGTCTCTATTATAATATGACAGACAAGCTAGATCTACTGTCTCTATTATATTATGACAGACCAGCTAGATCTACTGTCTTTATTATATTATGACAGACCAGCCAGATGTACTGTATCTATTATATTATGACAGACCAGCTAGGTATACTGTCTCTATTATAATATGACAGACAAGCTAAATCTACTGTCACCATTATACCATTATATTATGACAGACCAGCTAGATCTAATGTCTCTATTATAATATGACACACCAGATAGATCTACTGTATCTATTATATTATGACAGACAAGATAGATATACTGTCTCTATTATAATATGACAGACAAGATAGATCTAATGTCTCTATAATAATATGACAGACCAGATAGATCTACTATCTCTATTATATTTTGACAGACCAGATAGATCTACTGTCTCTATTATATTATGACAGACCAGATAGATCTCCTGTCTCTATTATATTATGACAGACCAGCTAGATCTGCTGTCTCTACTATATTATGACCTACCAGCTAGATCTTCTGTCTCAATTATATTATGACAGACCAGCCAGGTGTATTGTATCTATTATATTATGACAGACCAGCTAGATATACTGTCTCTATTATAATATGATAGACAAGCTAAATCTACTGTCTCCATTATATTATGACAGACTAGCTAGATCTAATGTCTCTATTATAATATGACAGACCAGATAGATCTACTGTCTCTATTATAATATGACAGACCAGCTGATCTTCTATCTCAATTATATTATGACAGACCAGCTAGATCTGCTGTCTCTATTATATTATGACAGACCAGCTAGATCTACTATCTCTATTATATTTTGACAGACCAGATAGATATACTGTCTCTATTATAATATGACAGACAAGATAGATCTACTGTCTCTATTATATTATGACAGACCAGCTAGATCTACTGTCTCTATTATATTATGACAGACCAGCTAGATCTACTGTCTTTATTATATTATGACAGACCAGCCAGATGTACTGTATCTATTATATTATGACAGACCAGCTAGATCTACTGTCTCTATTATATTTTGACAGACCAGTTAGATCTACTGTCTCTATTGTATTATGACAGACCAGATATATGTACTGTCTCGATTATATTATGACAGACCAGCTAGATCTACTGTCTCTATTGTATTATCACAGACCAGCTAGATCTACTGTCTCTATTATATTATGACATACCAGCTAGATCTAATGTCTCTATTATACTATGACAGACGGGATATATCTAATGTATCTATTATATTATGACAGACCAGCTAGATCTACTGTCTCTATTATATTATAACAGACCAGCTAGATCTACTGTCTTTATTATATTATGACAGACCAGCTATATCGAATGTCTCTATTATATTATGACAGACCAGCTAGATGTACTGTCTCTATTATAATATGACAGACCAGATAGATCTACTGTCTCTATTACATTATGACAGACCAGCTAGATCTACTGTCTCATTTATATTATGAAAGACCAGCTCGATCTACTGTCTCTATTCTATTATGACATACCAGCTAGATCTACTGTCTCTATTATATTATGACATACCAGCTAGATATAATGTCAATATTATAATATGACAGACCAGATAAATCTACTGTCTATGTTATATTATGACAGACCAGATAGATCTACTGTCTCTATTATATTATGACAGACCAGTTAGATATATTGTCTCTATTGTATTATGACAGACCAGGTAGATCTACTGTCTCTATTATATTATGACAGACCGCCTAGATCTAATGTCTCTATTATAATATGACAGACCAGATAGATCGACTGTCTCATTTATATTATGACAGACCAGCTAGTTCTACACTCTCTATTATATTATGACAGACCAGCTAGATCTACTGTCTCTATTATATTCTGACAGACCAGCAAGATCTACTGTATCTATTATATTATGACAGACCAGATAGATTTACTGTCTCTATTACATTATAACAAACCAGCTAGATCTACTGTCTCTATTATAATATGACAGACCAGATAGATCTACTGTCTCTATTATATTCTGACAGACCAGCCAGATCTACTGTCTCTATTATATTATGACAGACCAGCTAGATCTGCTGTCTCTTTTATAATATGACCTACCAGCTAGATCTACTGTCTCTCTTATATTATGACAGACCAGCCAGATCTACTGTATCTATTATATTATGACAGACCAGCTAGATATACTGTCTCTATTATAATATGACAGACAAGCTAGATCTACTGTCTCTATTATATTATGACAGACCAGATAGATCTACTGTCTCATGTATATTATGATAGACCAGCTAGATCTACACTCTCTATTATATTATGACAGACCAGCTAGATATACTGACTGTCTCTATTATATTATGACAGACAAGCTAGATCTACTGTCTCTATTATATTATGACAGACCGCCTAGATCTAATGTCTCTATAATAATATGACAGACCAGATAGATCTACTATCTCTATTATATTTTGACAGACCAGATAGATCTACTGTCTCTATTATATTATGACAGACCAGATAGATCTCCTGTCTCTATTATATTATGACAGACCAGCTAGATCTGCTGTCTCTACTATATTATGACCTACCAGCTAGATCTTCTGTCTCAATTATATTATGACAGACCAGCCAGGTGTACTGTATCTATTATAATATGACAGACCAGATAGATCTACTGTCTCTATTATAATATGACAGACCAGCTGATCTTCTATCTCAATTATATTATGACAGACCAGCTAGATCTGCTGTCTCTATTATATTATGACCTACCAGCTAGATCTTCTGTCTCAATTATATTATGACAGACCAGCCAGATGTACTGTATCTATTATATTATGACAGACCAGCTAGATATACTGTCTCTATTATAATATGACAGACAAGCTAAATCTACTGTCACAATTATATTATGACAGACCAGCTAGATATAATGTCTCTATTATAATATGGCACACCAGATAGATCTACTGTATCTATTATATTATGACAGACAAGATAGATATACTGTCTCTATTATAATATGACAGACAAGATAGATCTACTGTCTCTATTATATTATGACAGACCAGCTAGATCTACTGTCTCTATTATATTATGACAGACCAGCCAGATCTACTGTATCTATTATATTATGACAGACCAGCTAGATATACTGTCTCTATTATAACATGACAGACAAGCTAGATCTACTGTCTCTATTATATTATGACAGACCAGCTAGATCTACTGTCTTTATTATATTATGACAGACCAGCCAGATGTACTGTATCTATTATATTATGACAGACCAGCTAGGTATACTGTCTCTATTATAATATGACAGACAAGCTAAATCTACTGTCACCATTATACCATTATATTATGACAGACCAGCTAGATCTAATGTCTCTATTATAATATGACACACCAGATAGATCTACTGTATCTATTATATTATGACAGACAAGATAGATATACTGTCTCTATTATAATATGACAGACAAGATAGATCTAATGTCTCTATAATAATATGACAGACCAGATAGATCTACTATCTCTATTATATTTTGACAGACCAGATAGATCTACTGTCTCTATTATATTATGACAGACCAGATAGATCTCCTGTCTCTATTATATTATGACAGACCAGCTAGATCTGCTGTCTCTACTATATTATGACCTACCAGCTAGATCTTCTGTCTCAATTATATTATGACAGACCAGCCAGGTGTACTGTATCTATTATATTATGACAGACCAGCTAGATATACTGTCTCTATTATAATATGATAGACAAGCTAAATCTACTGTCTCCATTATATTATGACAGACCAGCTAGATCTAATGTCTCTATTATAATATGACAGACCAGATAGATCTACTGTCTCTATTATAATATGACAGACCAGCTGATCTTCTATCTCAATTATATTATGACAGACCAGCTAGATCTGCTGTCTCTATTATATTATGACCTACCAGCTAGATCTTCTGTCTCAATTATATTATGACAGACCAGCCAGATGTACTGTATCTATTATATTATGACAGACCAGCTAGATATACTGTCTCTATTATAATATGACAGACAAGCTAAATCTACTGTCACAATTATATTATGACAGACCAGCTAGATATAATGTCTCTATTATAATATGGCACACCAGATAGATCTACTGTATCTATTATATTATGACAGACAAGATAGATATACTGTCTCTATTATAATATGACAGACAAGATAGATCTACTGTCTCTATTATATTATGACAGACCAGCTAGATCTACTGTCTCTATTATATTATGACAGACCAGCCAGATCTACTGTATCTATTATATTATGACAGACCAGCTAGATATACTGTCTCTATTATAATATGACAGACAAGCTAGATCTACTGTCTCTATTATATTATGACAGACCAGCTAGATCTACTGTCTTTATTATATTATGACAGACCAGCCAGATGTACTGTATCTATTATATTATGACAGACCAGCTAGGTCTACTGTCTCTATTATAATATGACAGACAAGCTAAATCTACTGTCACCATTATACCATTATATTATGACAGACCAGCTAGATCTACTGTATCTATTATATTATGACAGACCAGCCAGATCTACTGTTTCTATTATATTATGACAGACCAGCTAGATATATTGTCTCTATTATAATATGACAGACAAGCTAGATCTACTGTCTCTATTATATTTTGATAGACCAACTAGATCTACTGTCTCTATTATATTATGACAGACCAACTAGATCTACTGCCTCTATTGTATTATGACAGACCAGCTAGATCTACTGTCTCTATTATATGACAGACCAGCTAGATCTACTGTCTCTATTATATTATGACAGACCAGCCAGATGTACTGTATCTATTATATTATGACAGACCAGCTAGATATACTGTCTCTATTATAATATGACAGACAAGCTAAATCTACTGTCACAATTATATTATGACAGACCAGCTAGATATAATGTCTCTATTATAATATGGCACACCAGATAGATCTACTGTATCTATTATATTATGACAGACAAGATAGATATACTGTCTCTATTATAATATGACAGACAAGATAGATCTACTGTCTCTATTATATTATGACAGACCAGCTAGATCTACTGTCTCTATTATATTATGACAGACCAGCCAGATCTACTGTATCTATTATATTATGACAGACCAGCTAGATATACTGTCTCTATTATAATATGACAGACAAGCTAGATCTACTGTCTCTATTATATTATGACAGACCAGCTAGATCTACTGTCTTTATTATATTATGACAGACCAGCCAGATGTACTGTATCTATTATATTATGACAGACCAGCTAGGTCTACTGTCTCTATTATAATATGACAGACAAGCTAAATCTACTGTCACCATTATACCATTATATTATGACAGACCAGCTAGATCTACTGTATCTATTATATTATGACAGACCAGCCAGATCTACTGTTTCTATTATATTATGACAGACCAGCTAGATATATTGTCTCTATTATAATATGACAGACAAGCTAGATCTACTGTCTCTATTATATTTTGATAGACCAACTAGATCTACTGTCTCTATTATATTATGACAGACCAGCTAGATCTACTGCCTCTATTGTATTATGACAGACCAGCTAGATCTACTGTCTCTATTATATGACAGACCAGCTAGATCTACTGTCTCTATTATATTATGACAGACCAGCTAGATCTACTGTCTCTATTATATTTTGATAGACCAACTAGATCTACTGTCTCTATTATATTATGACAGACCAGCTAGATCTACTGTCTCTATTGTATTATGACAGACCAGCTAGATCTACTGTCTCTATTATAATATGACAGACCAGCTAGATCTACTGTCTTTATTATATTATGACAGACCAGCTATATCTAATGTCTTTATTATCATATGACAGACCAGCTATTTCTACTGTCTCATTTATATTATGATAGACCAGCTAGATCTACACTCTCTATTATATTATGACAGACCAGCTAGATATACTGACTGTCTCTATTATATTATGACAGACAAGCTAGATCTACTGTCTCTATTATATTATGATAGACCAACTAGATCTACTGTCTCTATTATATTATGACAGACCGCCTAGATCTAATGTCTCGATAATAATATGACAGACCAGATAGTAGATCTATCTCTATTATATTATGACAGACCAGCTATTTCTACTGTCTCATTTATATTATGATAGACCAGCCAGATCTACACTCTATATTATATTATGACAGACCAGCTAGATATACTGACTGTCTCTATTATATTATGACAGACAAGCTAGATCTACTGTCTCTATTATATTATGATAGACCAACTAGATCTACTGTCTCTATTATATTATGACAGACCGCCTAGATCTAATGTCTCTATAATAATATGACAGACCAGATAGATCTACTGTCTCTATTATATTATGACAGACCAGATAGATCTACTGTCTCTATTATATTATGACAGACCAGTTAGATCTACTGTCTCTATTATATTATGACAGACCAGATAGATCTACTGTCTCATTTATATTATGACAGACCAGCTAGATCTACACTCTATATTATATTATGACAGACCAGCTAGATCTACTGTCTCTATTATATTCTGACAGACCAGCCAGATCTCCCTCATCTATTTTATTATGACAGACCAGCTAGATTTACTGTTTCTATTGTTTTATGACAAACCAGCTAGATCTGTCTATTATATTATGATAGACCAACTAGATCTACTGTCTCTATTATATTATGACAGACCGCCTAGATCTAATGTCTCTATTATAATATGACAGACCAGATAGATCTACTGTCTCATTTATATTATGACAGACCAGCTAGATCTACACTCTCTATTATATTATGACAGACCAGCTAGATCTACTGTCTCTATTATATTCTGACAGACCAGATAGATTTACTGTCTCTATTACGTTATGACAGACCAGCTAGATCTACTGTCTCTATTATAATATGACAGACCAGATAGATCTACTGTCTCTATTATATTCTGACAGACCAGCCAGATCTACTGTCTCTATTATATTATGACAGACCAGCTAGATCTGCTGTCTCTATTATATTATGACCTACCAGCTAGATCTTCTGTCTCAATTATATTATGACAGACCAGCCAGAAGTACTGTATCTATTATATTATGACAGACCAGCCAGATCTACTGTCTCTATTATATTATGACAGACCAGCTAGATCTACACTCTCTATTATATTATGACAGACCAGCTAGATCTACTGTCTCTATTATATTCTGACAGACCAGCCAGATCTACTGTATCTATTATATTATGACAGACCAGATAGATTTACTGTCTCTATTACATTATGACAGACCAGCTAGATCTACTGTCTCTATTATAATATGACAGACCAGATAGATCTACTGTCTCTATTATATTATGACAGACCAGATAGATCTCCTGTCTCTATTATATTATGACAGACCAGCTAGATCTGCTGTCTCTACTATATTATGACCTACCAGCTAGATCTTCTGTCTCAATTATATTATGACAGACCAGCCAGGTGTACTGTATCTATTATATTATGACAGACCAGCTAGATATACTGTCTCTATTATAATATGATAGACAAGCTAAATCTACTGTCTCCATTATATTATGACAGACCAGCTAGATCTAATGTCTCTATTATAATATGACAGACCAGATAGATCTACTGTCTCTATTATAATATGACAGACCAGCTGATCTTCTATCTCAATTATATTATGACAGACCAGCTAGATCTGCTGTCTCTATTATATTATGACCTACCAGCTAGATCTTCTGTCTCAATTATATTATGACAGACCAGCCAGATGTACTGTATCTATTATATTATGACAGACCAGCTAGATATACTGTCTCTATTATAATATGACAGACAAGCTAAATCTACTGTCACAATTATATTATGACAGACCAGCTAGATATAATGTCTCTATTATAATATGGCACACCAGATAGATCTACTGTATCTATTATATTATGACAGACAAGATAGATATACTGTCTCTATTATAATATGACAGACAAGATAGATCTACTGTCTCTATTATATTATGACAGACCAGCTAGATCTACTGTCTCTATTATATTATGACAGACCAGCCAGATCTACTGTATCTATTATATTATGACAGACCAGCTAGATATACTGTCTCTATTATAACATGACAGACAAGCTAGATCTACTGTCTCTATTATATTATGACAGACCAGCTAGATCTACTGTCTTTATTATATTATGACAGACCAGCCAGATGTACTGTATCTATTATATTATGACAGACCAGCTAGGTATACTGTCTCTATTATAATATGACAGACAAGCTAAATCTACTGTCACCATTATACCATTATATTATGACAGACCAGCTAGATCTAATGTCTCTATTATAATATGACACACCAGATAGATCTACTGTATCTATTATATTATGACAGACAAGATAGATATACTGTCTCTATTATAATATGACAGACAAGATAGATCTAATGTCTCTATAATAATATGACAGACCAGATAGATCTACTATCTCTATTATATTTTGACAGACCAGATAGATCTACTGTCTCTATTATATTATGACAGACCAGATAGATCTCCTGTCTCTATTATATTATGACAGACCAGCTAGATCTGCTGTCTCTACTATATTATGACCTACCAGCTAGATCTTCTGTCTCAATTATATTATGACAGACCAGCCAGGTGTACTGTATCTATTATATTATGACAGACCAGCTAGATATACTGTCTCTATTATAATATGATAGACAAGCTAAATCTACTGTCTCCATTATATTATGACAGACCAGCTAGATCTAATGTCTCTATTATAATATGACAGACCAGATAGATCTACTGTCTCTATTATAATATGACAGACCAGCTGATCTTCTATCTCAATTATATTATGACAGACCAGCTAGATCTGCTGTCTCTATTATATTATGACCTACCAGCTAGATCTTCTGTCTCAATTATATTATGACAGACCAGCCAGATGTACTGTATCTATTATATTATGACAGACCAGCTAGATATACTGTCTCTATTATAATATGACAGACAAGCTAAATCTACTGTCACAATTATATTATGACAGACCAGCTAGATATAATGTCTCTATTATAATATGGCACACCAGATAGATCTACTGTATCTATTATATTATGACAGACAAGATAGATATACTGTCTCTATTATAATATGACAGACAAGATAGATCTACTGTCTCTATTATATTATGACAGACCAGCTAGATCTACTGTCTCTATTATATTATGACAGACCAGCCAGATCTACTGTATCTATTATATTATGACAGACCAGCTAGATATACTGTCTCTATTATAATATGACAGACAAGCTAGATCTACTGTCTCTATTATATTATGACAGACCAGCTAGATCTACTGTCTTTATTATATTATGACAGACCAGCCAGATGTACTGTATCTATTATATTATGACAGACCAGCTAGGTCTACTGTCTCTATTATAATATGACAGACAAGCTAAATCTACTGTCACCATTATACCATTATATTATGACAGACCAGCTAGATCTACTGTATCTATTATATTATGACAGACCAGCCAGATCTACTGTTTCTATTATATTATGACAGACCAGCTAGATATATTGTCTCTATTATAATATGACAGACAAGCTAGATCTACTGTCTCTATTATATTTTGATAGACCAACTAGATCTACTGTCTCTATTATATTATGACAGACCAGCTAGATCTACTGCCTCTATTGTATTATGACAGACCAGCTAGATCTACTGTCTCTATTATATGACAGACCAGCTAGATCTACTGTCTCTATTATATTATGACAGACCAGCCAGATGTACTGTATCTATTATATTATGACAGACCAGCTAGATATACTGTCTCTATTATAATATGACAGACAAGCTAAATCTACTGTCACAATTATATTATGACAGACCAGCTAGATATAATGTCTCTATTATAATATGGCACACCAGATAGATCTACTGTATCTATTATATTATGACAGACAAGATAGATATACTGTCTCTATTATAATATGACAGACAAGATAGATCTACTGTCTCTATTATATTATGACAGACCAGCTAGATCTACTGTCTCTATTATATTATGACAGACCAGCTAGATCTACTGTCTTTATTATATTATGACAGACCAGCCAGATGTACTGTATCTATTATATTATGACAGACCAGCTAGGTATACTGTCTCTATTATAATATGACAGACAAGCTAAATCTACTGTCACCATTATACCATTATATTATGACAGACCAGCTAGATCTAATGTCTCTATTATAATATGACACACCAGATAGATCTACTGTATCTATTATATTATGACAGACAAGATAGATATACTGTCTCTATTATAATATGACAGACAAGATAGATCTAATGTCTCTATAATAATATGACAGACCAGATAGATCTACTATCTCTATTATATTTTGACAGACCAGATAGATCTACTGTCTCTATTATATTATGACAGACCAGATAGATCTCCTGTCTCTATTATATTATGACAGACCAGCTAGATCTGCTGTCTCTACTATATTATGACCTACCAGCTAGATCTTCTGTCTCAATTATATTATGACAGACCAGCCAGGTGTACTGTATCTATTATATTATGACAGACCAGCTAGATATACTGTCTCTATTATAATATGATAGACAAGCTAAATCTACTGTCTCCATTATATTATGACAGACCAGCTAGATCTAATGTCTCTATTATAATATGACAGACCAGATAGATCTACTGTCTCTATTATAATATGACAGACCAGCTGATCTTCTATCTCAATTATATTATGACAGACCAGCTAGATCTGCTGTCTCTATTATATTATGACCTACCAGCTAGATCTTCTGTCTCAATTATATTATGACAGACCAGCCAGATGTACTGTATCTATTATATTATGACAGACCAGCTAGATATACTGTCTCTATTATAATATGACAGACAAGCTAAATCTACTGTCACAATTATATTATGACAGACCAGCTAGATATAATGTCTCTATTATAATATGGCACACCAGATAGATCTACTGTATCTATTATATTATGACAGACAAGATAGATATACTGTCTCTATTATAATATGACAGACAAGATAGATCTACTGTCTCTATTATATTATGACAGACCAGCTAGATCTACTGTCTCTATTATATTATGACAGACCAGCCAGATCTACTGTATCTATTATATTATGACAGACCAGCTAGATATACTGTCTCTATTATAATATGACAGACAAGCTAGATCTACTGTCTCTATTATATTATGACAGACCAGCTAGATCTACTGTCTTTATTATATTATGACAGACCAGCCAGATGTACTGTATCTATTATATTATGACAGACCAGCTAGGTCTACTGTCTCTATTATAATATGACAGACAAGCTAAATCTACTGTCACCATTATACCATTATATTATGACAGACCAGCTAGATCTACTGTATCTATTATATTATGACAGACCAGCCAGATCTACTGTTTCTATTATATTATGACAGACCAGCTAGATATATTGTCTCTATTATAATATGACAGACAAGCTAGATCTACTGTCTCTATTATATTTTGATAGACCAACTAGATCTACTGTCTCTATTATATTATGACAGACCAGCTAGATCTACTGCCTCTATTGTATTATGACAGACCAGCTAGATCTACTGTCTCTATTATATGACAGACCAGCTAGATCTACTGTCTCTATTATATTATGACAGACCAGCCAGATGTACTGTATCTATTATATTATGACAGACCAGCTAGATATACTGTCTCTATTATAATATGACAGACAAGCTAAATCTACTGTCACAATTATATTATGACAGACCAGCTAGATATAATGTCTCTATTATAATATGGCACACCAGATAGATCTACTGTATCTATTATATTATGACAGACAAGATAGATATACTGTCTCTATTATAATATGACAGACAAGATAGATCTACTGTCTCTATTATATTATGACAGACCAGCTAGATCTACTGTCTCTATTATATTATGACAGACCAGCCAGATCTACTGTATCTATTATATTATGACAGACCAGCTAGATATACTGTCTCTATTATAATATGACAGACAAGCTAGATCTACTGTCTCTATTATATTATGACAGACCAGCTAGATCTACTGTCTTTATTATATTATGACAGACCAGCCAGATGTACTGTATCTATTATATTATGACAGACCAGCTAGGTCTACTGTCTCTATTATAATATGACAGACAAGCTAAATCTACTGTCACCATTATACCATTATATTATGACAGACCAGCTAGATCTACTGTATCTATTATATTATGACAGACCAGCCAGATCTACTGTTTCTATTATATTATGACAGACCAGCTAGATATATTGTCTCTATTATAATATGACAGACAAGCTAGATCTACTGTCTCTATTATATTTTGATAGACCAACTAGATCTACTGTCTCTATTATATTATGACAGACCAGCTAGATCTACTGCCTCTATTGTATTATGACAGACCAGCTAGATCTACTGTCTCTATTATATGACAGACCAGCTAGATCTACTGTCTCTATTATATTATGACAGACCAGCTAGATCTACTGTCTCTATTATATTTTGATAGACCAACTAGATCTACTGTCTCTATTATATTATGACAGACCAGCTAGATCTACTGTCTCTATTGTATTATGACAGACCAGCTAGATCTACTGTCTCTATTATAATATGACAGACCAGCTAGATCTACTGTCTTTATTATATTATGACAGACCAGCTATATCTAATGTCTTTATTATCATATGACAGACCAGCTATTTCTACTGTCTCATTTATATTATGATAGACCAGCTAGATCTACACTCTCTATTATATTATGACAGACCAGCTAGATATACTGACTGTCTCTATTATATTATGACAGACAAGCTAGATCTACTGTCTCTATTATATTATGATAGACCAACTAGATCTACTGTCTCTATTATATTATGACAGACCGCCTAGATCTAATGTCTCGATAATAATATGACAGACCAGATAGTAGATCTATCTCTATTATATTATGACAGACCAGCTATTTCTACTGTCTCATTTATATTATGATAGACCAGCCAGATCTACACTCTATATTATATTATGACAGACCAGCTAGATATACTGACTGTCTCTATTATATTATGACAGACAAGCTAGATCTACTGTCTCTATTATATTATGATAGACCAACTAGATCTACTGTCTCTATTATATTATGACAGACCGCCTAGATCTAATGTCTCTATAATAATATGACAGACCAGATAGATCTACTGTCTCTATTATATTATGACAGACCAGATAGATCTACTGTCTCTATTATATTATGACAGACCAGCTAGATCTACTGTCTCTATTATATTATGACAGACCAGTTAGATCTACTGTCTCTATTATATTATGACAGACCAGATAGATCTACTGTCTCATTTATATTATGACAGACCAGCTAGATCTACACTCTATATTATATTATGACAGACCAGCTAGATCTACTGTCTCTATTATATTCTGACAGACCAGCCAGATCTCCCTCATCTATTTTATTATGACAGACCAGCTAGATTTACTGTTTCTATTGTTTTATGACAAACCAGCTAGATCTGTCTATTATATTATGATAGACCAACTAGATCTACTGTCTCTATTATATTATGACAGACCGCCTAGATCTAATGTCTCTATTATAATATGACAGACCAGATAGATCTACTGTCTCATTTATATTATGACAGACCAGCTAGATCTACACTCTCTATTATATTATGACAGACCAGCTAGATCTACTGTCTCTATTATATTCTGACAGACCAGATAGATTTACTGTCTCTATTACGTTATGACAGACCAGCTAGATCTACTGTCTCTATTATAATATGACAGACCAGATAGATCTACTGTCTCTATTATATTCTGACAGACCAGCCAGATCTACTGTCTCTATTATATTATGACAGACCAGCTAGATCTGCTGTCTCTATTATATTATGACCTACCAGCTAGATCTTCTGTCTCAATTATATTATGACAGACCAGCCAGAAGTACTGTATCTATTATATTATGACAGACCAGCCAGATCTACTGTCTCTATTATATTATGACAGACCAGCTAGATCTACACTCTCTATTATATTATGACAGACCAGCTAGATCTACTGTCTCTATTATATTCTGACAGACCAGCCAGATCTACTGTATCTATTATATTATGACAGACCAGATAGATTTACTGTCTCTATTACATTATGACAAACCAGCTAGATCTACTGTCTCTATTATAATATGACAGACCAGATAGATCTACTGTCTCTATTATATTCTGACAGACCAGCCAGATCTACTGTCTCTATTATAATATGACAGACCAGCTGATATTCTATCTCAATTATATTATGACAGACCAGCTAGATCTTCTGTATCTATTATATTATGACAGACTAGCCAGATCTACTGTATCTATTATATTATGACAGACCAGCTAGATATACTGTCTCTATTATAATATGACAGACAAGATAGATCTAATGTCTCTATAATAATATGACAGACCAGATAGATCTACTATCTCTATTATATTTTGACAGACCAGATAGATCTACTGTCTCTATTATATTATGACAGACCAGATAGATCTCCTGTCTCTATTATATTATGACAGACCAGCTAGATCTGCTGTCTCTACTATATTATGACCTACCAGCTAGATCTTCTGTCTCAATTATATTATGACAGACCAGCCAGGTGTACTGTATCTATTATATTATGACAGACCAGCTAGATATACTGTCTCTATTATAATATGATAGACAAGCTAAATCTACTGTCTCCATTATATTATGACAGACCAGCTAGATCTAATGTCTCTATTATAATATGACAGACCAGATAGATCTACTGTCTCTATTATAATATGACAGACCAGCTGATCTTCTATCTCAATTATATTATGACAGACCAGCTAGATCTGCTGTCTCTATTATATTATGACCTACCAGCTAGATCTTCTGTCTCAATTATATTATGACAGACCAGCCAGATGTACTGTATCTATTATATTATGACAGACCAGCTAGATATACTGTCTCTATTATAATATGACAGACTAGCTAAATCTACTGTCACAATTATATTATGACAGACCAGCTAGATATAATGTCTCTATTATAATATGGCACACCAGATAGATCTACTGTATCTATTATATTATGACAGACAAGATAGATATACTGTCTCTATTATAATATGACAGACAAGATAGATCTACTGTCTCTATTATATTATGACAGACCAGCTAGATCTACTGTCTCTATTATATTATGACAGACCAGCCAGATCTACTGTATCTATTATATTATGACAGACCAGCTAGATATACTGTCTCTATTATAATATGACAGACAAGCTAGATCTACTGTCTCTATTATATTATGACAGACCAGCTAGATCTACTGTCTTTATTATATTATGACAGACCAGCCAGATGTACTGTATCTATTATATTATGACAGACCAGCTAGGTCTACTGTCTCTATTATAATATGACAGACCAGCTAGGTCTACTGTCTCTATTATAATATGACAGACAAGCTAAATCTACTGTCACCATTATACCATTATATTATGACAGACCAGCTAGATCTACTGTATCTATTATATTATGACAGACCAGCCAGATCTACTGTTTCTATTATATTATGACAGACCAGCTAGATATACTGTCTCTATTATAATATGACAGACAAGCTAGATCTACTGTCTCTATTATATTTTGATAGACCAACTAGATCTACTGTCTCTATTATATTATGACAGACCAGCTAGATCTACTGCCTCTATTGTATTATGACAGACCAGCTAGATCTACTGTCTCTATTATAATATGACAGACCAGCTAGATCTACTGTCTCTATTATATTATGACAGACCAGCTAGATCTACTGTCTCTATTATATTTTGATAGACCAACTAGATCTACTGTCTCTATTATATTATGACAGACCAGCTAGATCTACTGTCTCTATTGTATTATGACAGACCAGCTAGATCTACTGTCTCTATTATAATATGACAGACCAGCTAGATCTACTGTCTTTATTATATTATGACAGACCAGCTATATCTAATGTCTTTATTATCATATGACAGACCAGCTATTTCTACTGTCTCATTTATATTATGATAGACCAGCTAGATCTACACTCTCTATTATATTATGACAGACCAGCTAGATATACTGACTGTCTCTATTATATTATGACAGACAAGCTAGATCTACTGTCTCTATTATATTATGATAGACCAACTAGATCTACTGTCTCTATTATATTATGACAGACCGCCTAGATCTAATGTCTCGATAATAATATGACAGACCAGATAGTAGATCTATCTCTATTATATTATGACAGACCAGCTATTTCTACTGTCTCATTTATATTATGATAGACCAGCCAGATCTACACTCTATATTATATTATGACAGACCAGCTAGATATACTGACTGTCTCTATTATATTATGACAGACAAGCTAGATCTACTGTCTCTATTATATTATGATAGACCAACTAGATCTACTGTCTCTATTATATTATGACAGACCGCCTAGATCTAATGTCTCTATAATAATATGACAGACCAGATAGATCTACTGTCTCTATTATATTATGACAGACCAGATAGATCTACTGTCTCTATTATATTATGACAGACCAGCTAGATCTACTGTCTCTATTATATTATGACAGACCAGTTAGATCTACTGTCTCTATTATATTATGACAGACCAGATAGATCTACTGTCTCATTTATATTATGACAGACCAGCTAGATCTACACTCTATATTATATTATGACAGACCAGCTAGATCTACTGTCTCTATTATATTCTGACAGACCAGCCAGATCTCCCTCATCTATTTTATTATGACAGACCAGCTAGATTTACTGTTTCTATTGTTTTATGACAAACCAGCTAGATCTGTCTATTATATTATGATAGACCAACTAGATCTACTGTCTCTATTATATTATGACAGACCGCCTAGATCTAATGTCTCTATTATAATATGACAGACCAGATAGATCTACTGTCTCATTTATATTATGACAGACCAGCTAGATCTACACTCTCTATTATATTATGACAGACCAGCTAGATCTACTGTCTCTATTATATTCTGACAGACCAGATAGATTTACTGTCTCTATTACATTATGACAGACCAGCTAGATCTACTGTCTCTATTATAATATGACAGACCAGATAGATCTACTGTCTCTATTATATTCTGACAGACCAGCCAGATCTACTGTCTCTATTATATTATGACAGACCAGCTAGATCTGCTGTCTCTATTATATTATGACCTACCAGCTAGATCTTCTGTCTCAATTATATTATGACAGACCAGCCAGAAGTACTGTATCTATTATATTATGACAGACCAGCCCGATCTACTGTCTCTATTATATTATGACAGACCAGCTAGATCTACACTCTCTATTATATTATGACAGACCAGCTAGATCTACTGTCTCTATTATATTCTGACAGACCAGCCAGATCTACTGTATCTATTATATTATGACAGACCAGATAGATTTACTGTCTCTATTACATTATGACAGACCAGCTAGATCTACTGTCTCTATTATAATATGACAGACCAGATAGATCTACTGTCTCTATTATATTCTGACAGACCAGCCAGATCTACTGTCTCTATTATAATATGACAGACCAGCTGATATTCTATCTCAATTATATTATGACAGACCAGCTAGATCTTCTGTATCTATTATATTATGACAGACTAGCCAGATCTACTGTATCTATTATATTATGACAGACCAGCTAGATATACTGTCTCTATTATAATATGACAGACAAGCTAGATCTACTGTCTCTATTATATTTTGATAGACCAACTAGATCTACTGTCTCTATTATATTATGACAGACCAGCTAGATCTACTGTCTCTATTGTATTATGACAGACCAGATAGATCTACTGTCTCTATTATAATATGACAGACCAGCTAGATCTACTGTCTTTATTATATTATGACAGACCAGCTAGATCTACTGTCTCTATTATATTTTGATAGACCAACTAGATCTACTGTCTCAATTATATTATGGCAGACCAGCTAGATCTACTGCCTCTATTGTATTGGGACAGACCAGCTAGATCTACTGTCTCTATTATAATATGACAGACCAGCTAGATCTACTGTCTTTATTATATTATGACAGACCAGCTATATCTACTGTCTTTATTAGATTATGACAGACCAGCTATTTCTACTGTCTCATTTATATTATGATAGACCAGCTAGATCTACACTCTCTATTATATTATGACAGACCAGCTAGATATACTGACTGTCTCCATTATATTATGACAGACAAGCTAGATCTACTGTCTCTATTATATTATGATAGACCAACTAGATCTACTGTCTCTATTATAATATGACAGACCAGATAGATCTACTGTCTCTATTATATTCTGACAGACCAGCCAGATCTACTGTCTCTATTATAATATGACAGACCAGCTGATATTCTATCTCAATTATATTATGACAGACCAGCTAGATCTTCTGTATCTATTATATTATGACAGACTAGCCAGATCTACTGTATCTATTATATTATGACAGACCAGCTAGATATACTGTCTCTATTATAATATGACAGACAAGCTAGATCTACTGTCTCTATTATATTTTGATAGACCAACTAGATCTACTGTCTCTATTATATTATGACAGACCAGCTAGATCTACTGTCTCTATTGTATTATGACAGACCAGCTAGATCTACTCTCTCTATTATAATATGACAGACCAGCTAGATCTACTGTCTTTATTATATTATGACAGACCAGCTAGATCTACTGTCTCTATTATATTTTGATAGACCAACTAGATCTACTGTCTCAATTATATTATGGCAGACCAGCTAGATCTACTGCCTCTATTGTATTGGGACAGACCAGCTAGATCTACTGTCTCTATTATAATATGACAGACCAGCTAGATCTACTGTCTTTATTATATTATGACAGACCAGCTATATCTACTGTCTTTATTAGATTATGACAGACCAGCTATTTCTACTGTCTCATTTATATTATGATAGACCAGCTAGATCTACACTCTCTATTATATTATGACAGACCAGCTAGATATACTGACTGTCTCCATTATATTATGACAGACAAGCTAGATCTACTGTCTCTATTATATTATGATAGACCAACTAGATCTACTGTCTCTATAATATTATGACAGACCAGATAGATCTACTGTATCTATTATATTATGACAGACCAGCCAGATCTACTGTATCTATTATATTATGACAGACCAGCTAGATATACTCTCTCTATTATAATATGACAGACAAGCTAGATCTACTCCCTCTATTATAATATCACAGACCAGCTAGATCTATTGTCTATTATATTATGACAGACCAGCTAGATCTACTGTATCTATTATATTATGACAGACCAGCTAGATATACTCTCTCTATTATAATATGACAGACAAGCTAGATCTACTCTCTCTATTATATTTTGATGGACCAACTAGATCTACTGTCTCTATTATATTATGACAGACCAAATAGATCTACTGTCTCTATTATATTATGACAGACCAGCTAGATCTACTGTCTCTATTATATCATGACAGACCAGTTAGATCTACTGTCTCTTTTATATTATGACAGACCAGCTAGATCTACTGTCTCTATTATATTACCACAGACCAGCTAGATCTACTGTCTCTATTATATTATGACAGACCAGCTGATCTACTGTCTTTATTATATTATGACAGACCAGCTAGATCTACTGTATCTTTTATAATATGACCGACCAGCTAGATCTACTGCCTCTCTTATATTATGACAGACCAGCCAGATCTACTGTATCTATTATATTATGACAGACCAGCTAGATATACTGTCTCTATTATAATATGACAGACAAGCTAGATCTACTGTCTCTATTATATTATGACAGACCAGATAGATCTACTGCATCTATTATATTATGACAGACCAGCCAGATCAACTTTATCTATTATATTATGACAGACCAGCTAGATATACTGTCTCTATTATAATATGACAGACAAGCTAGATCTACTGTCTCTATTATATTTTGATAGACCAACTAGATCTACTGTCTCTATTACATTATGACAGACCAGCTAGATCTACTGCCTCTATTGTATTATGACAGACCATCTAGATCTACTGTCTCTATTATAATATGACAGACCAGCTAGATCTACTGTCTTTATTATATTATGACAGACCAGCTATATCTACTGTCTTTATTATATTATGACAGACCAGCTATTTCTACTGTCTCATTTATATTATGATAGACCAGCTAGATCTACACTCTCTATTATATTATGACAGACCAGCTAGATATACTGACTGTCTCTATTATATTATGACAGACAAGCTAGATCTACTGTCTCTATTATAATATGACAGACCAGCTAGATCTACTGTCTTTATTATATTATGACAGACCAGCTATATCTACTGTCTTTATTATATTATGACAGACCAGCTATTTCTACTGTCTCATTTATATTATGATAGACCAACTAGATCTACTATCTCTATTATATTATGACAGACCAGATAGATCTATTATCTCTATTATATTATGACAGACCAACTAGATCTACTGTCTCTATTATATTATGACAGACTGTCTAGATCTAATGTCTCTATTATATTATGACAGACCAGATAGATCTCCTGTCTCTATTATATTATGACAGACCAGCTAGATCTACACTCTCTATTATATTATGACAGACCAGCTAGATCTACTGTCTCTATTATATTCTGACAGACCAGCCAGATCTACTGTATCTATTTTATTATGACAGACCAGATAGATTTACTGTCTCTATTACATTATGACAAACCAGCTAGATCTACTGTCTCTATTATAATATGACAGACCAGATAGATCTACTGTCTCTATTATATACTGACAGACCAGCCAGATCTACCGTATCTATTATATTATGATAGACAAACTATATCTACTGTCTCTATTATATTATGACAGACCAGCTAGATCTACTGTCTCTATTATATTATGACAGACCAGCTAGATCTACTGTCTCTATTATATTATGACAGACCAGTTACATCTACTGTCTCTATTATATTATGACAGACCAGCTAGATCTACTGTCTCTATTATATTCCTACAGACCAGCTAGATATACTCTCTCTATTGTATTATGACAGACCAGCTAGATCTACTGGCTCTATTATATTATGACATACTAGCTAGATATACTGTCTCTATTATATTATGACAGACCAGCTAGATCTGCCGTCTCTATTATATTATGACCTACCAGCTAGATCTAATGTCTCTATTATAATATGACAGACCAGATAGATCTACTGTCTCTATTATAATATGACAGACAAGCTAGGTCTACTGTCTCTATTATATTTTGATAGACCAACTAGATATACTGTCTCTATTATATTATGACAGACCAGCTAGATCTGCTGTCTCTATTATATTATGACCTACCAGCTAGATCTTCTGTCTCAATTTTATTATGACAGACCAGCCAGATGTACTGTATCTATTATATTATGACAGACCAGCTAGATATACTGTCTCTATTATAATATGACAGACAAGCTAAATCTACTGTCTCCATTATTTTATGACAGACCAGCTAGATCTAATGTCTCTATTATAATATGACAGACCAGATAGCTCTACTGTCTCTATTATATTATGACAGACAAGATAGATCTACTATCTCTATTATCTTATGACAGACAAGAAAGTTATACTGTCTCTATTATAATATAACAGACAAGATAGATCTACTGTCTCTATTATATTATGACAGACCAGCTAGATCTACTGTCTTTATTATATTATGACAGACCAAATAGATCTACTGTCTCTATTATATTATGACAGACCAGCTAGATCTACTCTCTCTATTATAATATCAAAGACCAGCTAGATCTATTGTCTCTATTATATTATGACAGACCAGCTAGATCTACTCTCTCTATTGTAATATGACATACCAGCTGTCTTATATTATATTATGACAGACCAGCTAGATCTACTGTCTCTATCATATCATGACAGACCAGTTAGATCTACTGTCTCTATTATATTATGACAGACCAGCTAGATCTACTGTCTCTATTATATTACGACAGACCAGCTAGATCTACTGTCTCTATTATTTTATGACAGACCAGCTAGATCTACTGTCTCTATTGTATTATGATAGACCAGCTAGATCTACTGTCTCTATTATATTATGACAGACCAGCTAGATCTACTCTCTCTATTGTATTATGACAGACCAGCTAGATCTACTGGCTCTATTATATTATGACAGACCAGCTAGATCTGCTGTCTCTATTATATTATGACAGACCAGCTAGATCTACTGTCTTTATTATATTATGACAGACCAGCTAGATCTACTGTCTCTTTTATAATATGACCGACGAGCTAGATCTACTGTCTCTCTTATATTATGACAGACCAGCCAGATCTACCGTATCAATTATATTATGACATACCAGCCAGATCTACTGTATCTATTATATTATGACAGACCATCTAGATATACTGTCTCTATTATAATATGACAGACAAGCTAGGTCTACTGTCTCTATTATATTTTGATAGACCAACTAGATCTACTGTCTCTATTGTATTATGACAGACCAGCTAGATCTACACTCTCTATTATATTATGACAGACCAGCTAGATATACTGTCTCTATTATATTATGACAGACCAGCCAGATCTGCTGTCTCTATTATATTATGGCATACCAGCTAGATCTGTCGTCTTATATTATATTATGACAGACCAGCTAGATCTACTGTCTCTATTATATTATGACAGACCAGTTAGATCTACTGTCTCTATTATATTATGACAGACCAGCTAGATCTACTGTCTCTATTATAATATGACAGACAAGATAGATCTACTGTCTCTATTATATTATGACAGACCAACTAGATCTGCTGTCTCTATTATATTATGATAGACCAGTTAGATCTACTGTGTCTTTTATATTATGACAGACCAGCTAGATCTATTGTCTCATTTATATTATGACAGACCAGCTAGATCTACACTCTATATTATATTATGACAGACCAGCTAGATCTACTGTCTCTATTATATTCTGACAGACCAGCCAGATCTACTGTATCTATTATATTATGACAGACCAGCTAGATCTGTCTATTATATTATGATAGACCAACTAGATCTACTGTCTCTATTATATTATGACAGACCGCCTAGATCTAATGTCTCTATTATAATATGACAGACCAGATAGATCTACTGTATCTATTATATTATGACAGACCAGATAGATCTACTGTCTCTATTATATTATGACAGACCAGATAGATCTACTGTCTATATTATGTTATGACAGACCATCTAGATATACTGTCTCTATTATAATATGACAGACAAGCTAGATCTACTGTCTCTATTATATTTTGATAGACCAACTAGATCTACTGTCTCTATTATATACTGACAGACCAGCCAGATCTACCGTATCTATTATATTATGATAGACAAACTATATCTACTGTCTCATTTATATTATGACAGACCAGCTAGATCTACACTCTATATTATATTATGACAGACCAGCTAGATCTACTGTCTCTATTATATTCTGACAGACCAGCCAGATCTACTGTATCTATTATATTATGACAGACCAGCTAGATTTACTGTCTCTATTATATTATGTCAAACCAGCTAGATCTGTCTATTATATTATGATAGACCAACTAGATCTACTGTCTCTATTATATTATGACAGACCGCCTAGATCTAATGTCTCTATTATAATATGACAGACCAGATAGATCTACTGTATCTATTATATTATGACAGACCAGATAGATCTACTGTCTCTATTATATTATGACAGACCAGATAGATCTACTTTCTATATTATGTTATGACAGACCAGCTAGATCTACTGTCTCTATTATATTATGACAGACCAGCTAGATCTACTGTCTCTATTATATTATGACAGACCAGATAGATCTACTGTATCTATTATATTATGACAGACCAGCTAGATCTCCTGTCTCTATTATATTATGACAGACCAGCTAGATATACTGTCTCTATTATAATATGACAGACAAGCTAGATCTACTGTCTCTATTATATTTTGATAGACCAACTAGATCTACTGTCTCTATTATATTATGACAGACCAGCTAGATCTACTGTCTCTATTATAATATGACAGACCAGCTAGATCTACTGTCTCTATTGTATTATGACAGACCAGCTAGATCTACTGTCTCTATTATAATATGACAGACCAGCTAGATCTACTGTCTCTATTATACTAAGTAGATCTATTTGGTCTGTCATAGTATAATAGAGACAGTAGATCTATTTGGTCTGTCAGTCTCTATTATATTATGACAGACCAGATAGATCTACTGTCTCTATTATATTATGATAGACCAACTAGATCTACTGTCTCTATTATATTATGACAGACCACCTAGATCTAATGTCTCTATTATAATATGACAGACCAGATAGATCTACTGTCTCTATTATATTATGACAGACCAGATAGATCTACTGTCTCTATTATATTATGAAAGACCAGATAGATCTACTGTCTCTATTATGTTATGACAGACCAGCTAGATCTCCTGTCTCTATTATATTATGACAGACCAGCTAGATCTACTGTCTCTATTATATTATGACAGACCAGCTAGATCTACTGTCTCTATATTACGACAGACCAGCTAGATATACTGTCTCTATTATAATATGACAGACAAGCTAGATCTACTGTCTCTATTATATTTTGATAGACCAACTAGATCTACTGTCTCTATTATATTATGACAGACCAGCTAGATCTACTGTCTCTATTATAATATGACAGACCAGCTAGATCTACTGTCTCTATTGTATTATGACAGACCAGCTAGATCTACTGTCTCTATTATAATATGACAGACCAGCTAGATCTACTGTCTCTATTATATTATGATAGACCAACTAGATCTACTGTCTCTATTATATTATGACAGACCACCTAGATCTAATGTCTCTATTATAATATGACAGACCAGATAGATCTACTGTCTCTATTATATTATGACAGACCAGATAGATCTACTGTCTCTATTATATTATGACAGACCAGATAGATCTACTGTCTCTATTATGTTATGACAGACCAGCTAGATCTCCTGTCTCTATTATATTATGACAGACCAGCTAGATCTACTGTCTCTATTATATTATGACAGACCAGCTAGATCTACTGTCTCTATATTACGACAGACCAGCTAGATCTACTGTCTCTATTATATTATGACAGACCAACTAGATCTGCTGTCTCTATTATATTATGACAGACCAGTTAGATCTACTGTCTCTATTATATTATGACAGACCAGCTAGATCTACTGTCTCATTTATATTATGCCAGACCAGATAGATCTACTGTATCTATTATATTATGACAGACCAGCTAGATCTACTGTCTCTATTATATTCTGACAGACCAGCTAGATCTACTGTCTCTATTATATTATGACAGACCAGCTAGATCTACTGTATCTATTATATTATGACAGACCAGCTAGATCTACACTCTCTATTATATTATGACAGACCAGCCAGATCTACTGTATCTATTATATTATGACAGACCAGCTAGATCTACTGTCTCTATTATAATATGACAGACCAGCTAGATCTACTGTCTCTATTATACTATGACAGACCAAATTGATCTACTGTCTCTATTATATTATGACAGACCAGCTAGATCTACTGTCTCTATTATATTACGACAGACCAGCTAGATCTACTGTCTCTATTATATTATGACAGACCAGCTAGATCTGCTGTCTCTATTATATTATGACAGACCAGTTAGATCTAGTGTCTCTATTATATTATGACAGACCAGATAGATCTACTGTCTCATTTATATTATGACAGACCAGCTAGATCTACACTCTCTATTATATTATGACAGACCAGCTAGATCTACTGTCTCTATTATATTCTGACAGACCAGCCAGATCTACTGTATCTATTATATTATGACAGACCAGCTAGATTTATTGTCTCTATTATATTATGACAAACCAGCTAGATCTGTCTATGATATTATGATAGACCAACTAGATCTACTGTCTCTATTATATTATGACAGACCAGCTAGATCTACTGTCTTTATTATATTATGACAGAACAGCTAGATCTGCTGTCTCTATTATATTATGGCATACCAGCTAGATCTACTGTCTTATTCTATATTATGACAGACAAGCTAGTTACTGTCTCTTTTATAATATGACCGACCATCTAGATCTACTGTCTCTCTTATATTATGACAGACCAGCTAGATCTACTGTATCTATTATATTATGACAAACCAGCTAGATTTACTGTCTCTATTATATTATGACAAACCAGCTAGATCTGTCTATTATATTATGATAGACCAACTAGATCTACTGTCTCTATTGTATTATGACAGACCAGCTAGATCTACTGTCTCTATTATATTATGACAGACCAGCTAGATCTGCTGTCTCTATTATATTATGACAGACCAGCTAGATCTGCTGTCTCTATTATATTATGACAGACCAGCTAGATCTACTGTCTCTATTATATTATGACAGACCAGCTAGATCTGCTGTCTCTCTTATATTATGACAGACCAGTTAGATCTACTGTCTCTATTGTATTATGACAGACCAGCTAGATCTACTGTCTCGATTATATTATGACAGACCAGCTAGATCTACTCTCTCTATTGTATTATGACAGACCAGCTAGATCTACTGGCTCTATTATATTATGACAGACCAGCTAGATCTACTGTCTCTATTATATTACGACCGACCAGCTAGATCTACTGTCTCTATTATATTATGACAGACCAGCTAGATCTGCTGTCTATTATATTATGACAGACCAGTTAGATCTGGTGTCTCTATTATATTATGACAGACCAGATAGATCTACTGTCTCATCTATATTATGACAGACCAGCTAGATCTACACTCTCTATTATATTATGACAGACCAGCTAGATCTACTGTCTCTATTATATTCTGACAGACCAGCCAGATCTACTGTATCTATTATATTATGACAGACCAGCTAGATTTACTGTCTCTATTATATTATGACAAACCAGCTAGATCTGTCTATGATATTATGATAGACCAACTAGATCTACTGTCTCTATTATATTATGACAGACCAGCTAGATCTACTGTCTTTATTATATTATGACAGAACAGCTAGATCTGCTGTCTCTATTATATTATGGCATACCAGCTAGATCTACTGTCTTGTTCTATATTATGACAGACAAGCTAGTTACTGTCTCTTTTATAATATGACCGACCATCTAGATCTACTGTCTCTCTTATATTATGACAGACCAGCTAGATCTACTGTATCTATTATATTATGACAAACCAGCTAGATCTGTCTATGATATTATGATAGACCAACTAGATCTACTGTCTCTATTATATTATGACAGACCAGCTAGATCTACTGTCTTTATTATATTATGACAGAACAGCTAGATCTGCTGTCTCTATTATATTATGGCATACCAGCTAGATCTACTGTCTTATTCTATATTATGACAGACAAGCTAGTTACTGTCTCTTTTATAATATGACCGACCATCTAGATCTACTGTCTCTCTTATATTATGACAGACCAGCTAGATCTACTGTATCTATTATATTATGACAAACCAGCTAGATCTGTCTATTATATTATGATAGACCAACTAGATCTACTGTCTCTATTGTATTATGACAGACCAGCTAGATCTACTGTCTCTATTATATTATGACAGACCAGCTAGATCTGCTGTCTCTATTATATTATGACAGACCAGCTAGATCTGCTGTCTCTATTATATTATGACAGACCAGCTAGATCTACTGTCTCTATTATATTATGACAGACCAGCTAGATCTGCTGTCTCTCTTATATTATGACAGACCAGTTAGATCTACTGTCTCTATTGTATTATGACAGACCAGCTAGATCTACTGTCTCTATTATATTATGACAGACCAGCTAGATCTACTCTCTCTATTGTATTATGACAGACCAGCTAGATCTACTGGCTCTATTATATTATGACAGACCAGCTAGATCTACTGTCTCTATTATTTTATGACAGACCAACTAGATCTACTGTCTCTATTATATTGTGACAGACCAGCTAGATGTACTGTCTCTATTATATTCTGACAGACCAGCTAGATCTACTGTCTCATTTATATTATGACAGACCAGGTAGATCTACTGTCTCCATTATATTATGACAGACCAGCTAGATCTACTGTCTCTATTATATTATGACAGACCAGTTAGATCTACTGTCTCTATTATATTATGACAGAACAGCTAGATCTACTGTCTCTATTATATTACGACAGACCAGCTAGATCTACTGTCTCTATTATATTATGACAGACCAGCTAGATCTGCTGTCTATTATATTATGACAGACCAGTTAGATCTAGTGTCTCTATTATATTATGACAGACCAGATAGATCTACTGTCTCATCTATATTATGACAGACCAGCTAGATCTACACTCTCTATTATATTATGACAGACCAGCTAGATCTACTGTCTCTATTATATTCTGACAGACCAGCCAGATCTACTGTATCTATTATATTATGACAGACCAGCTAGATTTACTGTCTCTATTATATTATGACAAACCAGCTAGATCTGTCTATGATATTATGATAGACCAACTAGATCTACTGTCTCTATTATATTATGACAGACCAGCTAGATCTACTGTCTTTATTATATTATGACAGAACAGCTAGATCTGCTGTCTCTATTATATTATGGCATACCAGCTAGATCTACTGTCTTGTTCTATATTATGACAGACAAGCTAGTTACTGTCTCTTTTATAATATGACAGACCAGCTAGATCTACTGTCTCTATTATATTATGACAGACCAGCTAGATCTGCTGTCTCTCTTATATTATGACAGACCAGTTAGATCTACTGTCTCTATTGTATTATGACAGACCAGCTAGATCTACTGTCTCTATTATATTATGACAGACCAGCTAGATCTACTCTCTCTATTGTATTATGACAGACCAGCTAGATCTACTGGCTCTATTATATTATGACAGACCAGCTAGATCTACTGTCTCTATTATTTTATGACAGACCAACTAGATCTACTGTCTCTATTATATTGTGACAGACCAGCTAGATGTACTGTCTCTATTATATTCTGACAGACCAGCTAGATCTACTGTCTCATTTATATTATGACAGACCAGGTAGATCTACTGTCTCCATTATATTATGACAGACCAGCTAGATCTAATGTCTCTATTATATTATGACAGACCAGTTAGATCTACTGTCTCTATTATATTATGACAGAACAGCTAGATCTACTGTCTCTATTATATTACGACAGACCAGCTAGATCTACTGTCTCTATTATATTATGACAGACCAGCTAGATCTGCTGTCTATTATATTATGACAGACCAGTTAGATCTAGTGTCTCTATTATATTATGACAGACCAGATAGATCTACTGTCTCATCTATATTATGACAGACCAGCTAGATCTACACTCTCTATTATATTATGACAGACCAGCTAGATCTACTGTCTCTATTATATTCTGACAGACCAGCCAGATCTACTGTATCTATTATATTATGACAGACCAGCTAGATTTACTGTCTCTATTATATTATGACAAACCAGCTAGATCTGTCTATGATATTATGACAGACCAGCTAGATCTACTGTCTTTATTATATTATGACAGAACAGCTAGATCTGCTGTCTCTATTATATTATGGCATACCAGCTAGATCTACTGTCTTGTTCTATATTATGACAGACAAGCTAGTTACTGTCTCTTTTATAATATGACCGACCATCTAGATCTACTGTCTCTCTTATATTATGACGGACCAGCTAGATCTACTGTATCTATTATATTATGACAAACCAGCTAGATTTACTGTCTCTATTATATTATGACAAACCAGCTAGATCTGTCTATTATATTATGATAGACCAACTAGATCTACTGTCTCTATTATATTATGACAGACCAAATAGATCTACTGTCTCTATTATATAATGACAGACCAGCTAGATCTACTCTCTCTATTATAATATGACAGACCAGCTAGATCTGTTGTCTCTATTATATTATGACAGACCAGCTAGATCTACTGTCTCTATTATATTATTACTGACCAGCTAGATCTACTCTCTCTATTATATTATGACAGACCAGCTAGATCTACTGTCTCTATTATATTATGACAGACCAGCTAGATCTGCTGTCTCTCTTATATTATGACAGACCAGTTAGATCTACTGTCTCTATTGTATTATGACAGACCAGCTAGATCTACTGTCTCTATTATATTATGACAGACCAGCTAGATCTACTCTCTCTATTGTATTATGACAGACCAGCTAGATCTACTGGCTCTATTATATTATGACAGACCAGCTAGATCTACTGTCTCTATTATATTATGACAAACCAACTAGATCTACTGTCTCTATTATATTGTGACAGACCAGCTAGATGTACTGTCTCTATTATATTCTGACAGACCAGCTAGATCTACTGTCTCATTTATATTATGACAGACCAGGTAGATCTACTGTCTCCATTATATTATGACAGACCAGCTAGATCTACTGTCTCTATTATATTATGACAGACCAGTTAGATCTACTGTCTCTATTATATTATGACAGACCAGCTAGATCTACTGTCTCTATTATATTACGACAGACCAGCTAGATCTACTGTCTCTATTATATTATGACAGACCAGCTAGATCTGCTGTCTATTATATTATGACAGACCAGTTAGATCTAGTGTCTCTGTTATATTATGACAGACCAGATAGATCTACTGTCTCATCTATATTATGACAGACCAGCTAGATCTACACTCTCTATTATATTATGACAGACCAGCTAGATCTACTGTCTCTATTATATTCTGACAGACCAGCCAGATCTACTGTATCTATTATATTATGACAGACCAGCTAGATTTACTGTCTCTATTATATTATGACAAACCAGCTAGATCTGTCTATGATATTATGATAGACCAGCTAGATCTACTGTCTTTATTATATTATGACAGAACAGCTAGATCTGCTGTCTCTATTATATTATGGCATACCAGCTAGATCTACTGTCTTGTTCTATATTATGACAGACAAGCTAGTTACTGTCTCTTTTATAATATGACCGACCATCTAGATCTACTGTCTCTCTTATATTATGACAGACCAGCTAGATCTACTGTATCTATTATATTATGACAAACCAGCTAGATTTACTGTCTCTATTATATTATGACAAACCAGCTAGATCTGTCTATTATATTATGATAGACCAACTAGATCTACTGTCTCTATTATATTATGACAGACCAAATAGATCTACTGTCTCTATTATATAATGACAGACCAGCTAGATCTACTCTCTCTATTATAATATGACAGACCAGCTAGATCTGTTGTCTCTATTATATTATGACAGACCAGCTAGATCTACTGTCTCTATTATATTATTACTGACCAGCTAGATCTACTCTCTCTATTATATTATGACAGACCAGCTAGATCTACTGTCTCTATTATATTATGACAGACCAGCTAGATCTGCTGTATCTCTTATATTATGACAGACCAGTTAGATCTACTGTCTCTATTGTATTATGACAGACCAGCTGGATCTACTGTCTCTATTATATTATGACAGACCAGCTAGATCTACTCTCTCTATTGTATTATGACAGACCAGCTAGATCTACTGGCTCTATTATATTATGACAGACCAGCTAGATCTACTGTCTCTATTATATTATGACAAACCAACTAGATCTACTGTCTCTATTATATTGTGACAGACCAGCTAGATGTACTGTCTCTATTATATTCTGACAGACCAGCTAGATCTACTGTCTCATTTATATTATGACAGACCAGGTAGATCTACTGTCTCCATTATATTATGACAGACCAGCTAGATCTACTGTCTCTATTATATTATGACAGACCAGTTAGATCTACTGTCTCTATTATATTATGACAGACCAGCTAGATCTACTGTCTCTATTATATTATGACAGACCAGTTAGATCTACTGTCTCTATTATATTATGACAGACCAGCTAGATTTACTGTCTCCATTATATTATGACAGACCAGCTATATCTACTGTCTCTATTATATTATGACAGACCAGCTAGATCTACTGTCTCATTTATATTATGACAGACCAGGTAGATCTACTGTCTCCATTACATTATGACAGACCAGCTAGATCTACTGTCTCTATTATATTATGACAAACCAGCTAGATCTACTGTCTCTATTATATTATTACAGACCAGCTAGATCTGCTGTCTCTATTATATTATGACAGACCAGCTAGATCTACTGTCTCTATTATATTATAACAGACCAGCTAGATCTGCTGTCTCTCTTATATTATGACAGACCAGTTAGATCTACTGTCTCTATTGTATTATGACAGACCAGCTAGATCTACTGTCTCTATTATATTATGACAGACCAGCTAGATCTACTCTCTCTATTGTATTATGACAGACCAGCTAGATCTACTGGCTCTATTATATTATGACAGACCAGCTAGATCTACTGTCTCTATTATATTATGACAGACCAACTAGATCTACTGTCTCTATTATATTGTGACAGACCAGCTAGATATACTGTCTCTATGTCTCTATTGTATTATGACAGACCAGCTAGATCTACTGTCTCTAGTATATTATGACAGACCAGCTAGATTTACTGTCTCCATTATATTATGACAGACCAGCTAGATCTACTGTCTCTATTATATTATGACAGACCAGCTAGATCTACTGTCTCGATTGTATTATGACAGACCAGCTATATCTACTGTCTCTATTATATTATGACAGACCAGCTAGATCTACTGTCTCATTTATATTATGACAGACCAGGTAGATCTACTGTCTCCATTATATTATGACAGACCAGCTAGATCTACTGTCTCTATTATATTATGACAAACCAGCTAGATCTACTGTCTCTATTATATTATGACAGACCAGCTAGATCTACTGTCTCTATTATATTATCATAGACACACTAGATCTACTGTCTCTATTGTATTATGACAGACAAGCTAGATCTACTGTCTCTATTATATTATGACAGACCAGCTAGATCTGCTGTCTCTATTATATTATGACAGACCAGTTAGATCTAGTGTCTCTATTATATTATGACAGACCAGATAGATCTACTGTCTCATTTATAGTATGACAGACCAGCTAGATCTACACTCTCTATTATATTATGACAGACCAGCTAGATCTACTGTCTCTATTATATTCTGACAGACCAGCCAGATCTACTGTATCTATTATATTATGACAGACCAGCTAGATTTACTGTCTCTATTATATTATGACAAACCAGCTAGATCTTTCTATGATATTATGATAGACCAACTAGATCTACTGTCTCTATTATATTATGATAGACCAACTAGATCTACTGTCTCTATTATATTATGACAGACCAGCTAGATCTACTGTCTCTATTATAATATGACAGACCAGCTAGATCTACTGTCTCTATTATACTATGACAGACCAAATAGATCTACTGTCTCTATTATATTATGACAGACCAGCTAGATCTACTCTCTCTATTATAATATGACAGACCAGCTAGATCTATTGTCTCTATTATATTATGACAGACCAGCTAGATCTACTGTCTCTATTATATTATGACAGACCAGCTAGATCTACTCTCTCTATTATATTATGACAGACCAGTTAGATCTACTGTCTCTATTATATTATGACAGACCAGCTAGATCTACTGTCTCTATATTACGACAGACCAGCTAGATCTACTGTCTCTATTATATTATGACAGACCAACTAGATCTGCTGTCTCTATTATATTATGACAGACCAGTTAGATCTAGTGTCTCTATTATATTATGACAGACCAGATAGATCTACTGTCTCATCTATATTATGACAGACCAGCTAGATCTACACTCTCTATTATATTATGACAGACCAGCTAGATCTACTGTCTCTATTATATTCTGACAGACCAGCCAGATCTACTGTATCTATTATATTATGACAGACCAGCTAGATTTACTGTCTCTATTATATTATGACAAACCAGCTAGATCTGTCTATGATATTATGATAGACCAACTAGATCTACTGTCTCTATTATATTATGACAGACCAGCTAGATCTGCTGTCTCTATTATATTATGGCATACCAGCTAGATCTACTGTCTTGTTCTATATTATGACAGACAAGCTAGTTACTGTCTCTTTTATAATATGACCGACCATCTAGATCTACTGTCTCTATTATATTATGACAGACCAACTAGATCTGCTGTCTCTATTATATTATGACAGACCAGTTAGATCTAGTGTCTCTATTATATTATGACAGACCAGATAGATCTACTGTCTCATCTATATTATGACAGACCAGCTAGATCTACACTCTCTATTATATTATGACAAACCAGCTAGATCTTTCTATGATATTATGATAGACCAACTAGATCTACTGTCTCTATTATATTATGATAGACCAACTAGATCTACTGTCTCTATTATATTATGACAGACCAGCTAGATCTACTGTCTCTATTATAATATGACAGACCAGCTAGATCTACTGTCTCTATTATACTATGACAGACCAAATAGATCTACTGTCTCTATTATATTATGACAGACCAGCTAGATCTACTCTCTCTATTATAATATGACAGACCAGCTAGATCTATTGTCTCTATTATATTATGACAGACCAGCTAGATCTACTGTCTCTATTATATTATGACAGACCAGCTAGATCTACTCTCTCTATTATATTATGACAGACCAGTTAGATCTACTGTCTCTATTATATTATTACTGACCAGCTAGATCTACTGTCTCTATTGTATTATGACAGACCAGCTAGATCTACTGGCTCTATTATATTATGACAGACCAGCTAGATCTACTGTCTCTATTATATTATGACAGACCAACTAGATCTACTGTCTCTATTATATTGTGACAGACCAGCTAGATGTACTGTCTCTATTATATTCTGACAGACCAGCTAGATCTACTGTCTCATTTATATTATGACAGACCAGGTAGATCTACTGTCTCCATTATATTATGACAGACCAGCTAGATCTACTGTCTCTATATTATGACAGACCAGTTAGATCTACTGTCTCTATTATATTACGACAGACCAGCTAGATCTACTGTCTCTATTATATTATGACAGACCAGCTAGATCTGCTGTCTCTATTATATTATGACAGACCAGTTAGATCTAGTGTCTCTATTATATTATGACAGACCAGATAGATCTACTGTCTCATTTATATTATGACAGACCAGGTAGATCTACACTCTCTATTATATTATGACAGACCAGCTAGATCTACTGTCTCTATTATATTCTGACAGACCAGCCAGATCTACTGTATCTATTATATTATGACAGACCAGCTAGATTTACTGTCTCTATTATATTATGACAAACCAGCTAGATCTGTCTATGATATTATGATAGACCAACTAGATCTACTGTCTCTATTATATTATGACAGACCAGCTAGATCTACTGTCTTTATTATATTATGACAGAACAGCTAGATCTGCTGTCTCTATTATATTATGGCATACCAGCTAGATCTACTGTCTTGTTCTATATTATGACAGACAAGCTAGTTACTGTCTCTTTTATAATATGACCGACCATCTAGATCTACTGTCTCTCTTATATTATGACAGACCAGCTAGATCTACTGTATCTATTATATTATGACAAACCAGCTAGATGTACTGTCTCTATTATATTATGACAAACCAGCTAGATCTGTCTATTATATTATGATAGACCAACTAGATCTACTGTCTCTATTATATTATGACAGACCAAATAGATCTACTGTCTCTATTATATAATGACAGACCAGCTAGATCTACTCTCTCTATTATAATATGACAGACCAGCTAGATCTGTTGTCTCTATTATATTATGACAGACCAGCTAGATCTACTGTCTCTATTATATTATTACTGACCAGCTAGATCTGCTGTCTCTATTATAATATGACAGACCGGCTAGATCTACTGTCTTATATTATATTATGACAGACCAGCTAGATCTACTGTCTCTATTATATCATGACAGCCCAGTTAGATCTACTGTCTCTAGTATATTATGACAGACCAGCTAGATTTACTGTCTCCATTATATTATGACAGACCAGCTAGATCTACTGTCTCTATTATATTATGACAGACCAGCTAGATCTACTGTCTCGATTGTATTATGACAGACGAGCTATATCTACTGTCTCTATTATATTATGACAGACCAGGTAGATCTACTGTCTCCATTATATTATGACAGACCAGCTAGATCTACTGTCTCTATTATATTATGACAAACCAGCTAGATCTACTGTCTCTATTATATTATTACAGACCAGCTAGATCTACTGTCTCTATTATATTATCATAGACACACTAGATCTACTGTCTCTATTGTATTATGACAGACCAGCTAGATCTACACTCTCTATTATATTATGACAGACCAGCTAGATCTGCTGTCTCTATTATATTATGACAGACCAGCTAGATCTACTGTCTCTATTATATTATAACAGACCAGCTAGATCTGCTGTCTCTCTTATATTATGACAGACCAGTTAGATCTACTGTCTCTATTGTATTATGACAGACCAGCTAGATCTACTGTCTCTATTATATTATGACAGACCAGCTAGATCTACTCTCTCTATTGTATTATGACAGACCAGCTAGATCTACTGGCTCTATTATATTATGACAGACCAGCTAGATCTACTGTCTCTATTATATTATGACAGACCAACTAGATCTACTGTCTCTATTATATTGTGACAGACCAGCTAGATGTACTGTCTCTATGTCTCTATTGTATTATGACAGACCAGCTAGATCTACTGTCTCTAGTATATTATGACAGACCAGCTAGATTTACTGTCTCCATTATATTATGACAGACCAGCTAGATCTACTGTCTCTATTATATTATGACAGACCAGCTAGATCTACTGTCTCGATTGTATTATGACAGACCAGCTATATCTACTGTCTCTATTATATTATGACAGACCAGCTAGATCTACTGTCTCATTTATATTATGACAGACCAGGTAGATCTACTGTCTCCATTATATTATGACAGACCAGCTAGATCTACTGTCTCTATTATATTATGACAAACCAGCTAGATCTACTGTCTCTATTATATTATGACAGACCAGCTAGATCTACTGTCTCTATTATATTATCATAGACACACTAGATCTACTGTCTCTATTGTATTATGACAGACAAGCTAGATCTACTGTCTCTATTATATTATGACAGACCAGCTAGATCTACTGGCTCTATTATATTATGACAGACCAGCTAGATCTACTGTCTCTATTATATTATGACAGACCAACTAGATCTACTGTCTCTATTATATTGTGACAGACCAGCTAGATGTACTGTCTCTATGTCTCTATTGTATTATGACAGACCAGCTAGATCTACTGTCTCTAGTATATTATGACAGACCAGCTATATTTACTGTCTCCATTATATTATGACAGACCAGCTAGATTTACTGTCTCTATTATATTATGACAAACCAGCTAGATCTGTCTATGATATTATGATAGACCAACTAGATCTACTGTCTCTATTATATTATGACAGACCAGCTAGATCTACTGTCTTTATTATATTATGACAGAACAGCTAGATCTGCTGTCTCTATTATATTATGGCATACCAGCTAGATCTACTGTCTTGTTCTATATTATGACAGACAAGCTAGTTACTGTCTCTTTTATAATATGACCGACCATCTAGATCTACTGTCTCTCTTATATTATGACAGACCAGCTAGATCTACTGTATCTATTATATTATGACAAACCAGCTAGATTTACTGTCTCTATTATATTATGACAAACCAGCTAGATCTGTCTATTATATTATGATAGACCAACTAGATCTACTGTCTCTATTATATTATGACAGACCAAATAGATCTACTGTCTCTATTATATAATGACAGACCAGCTAGATCTACTCTCTCTATTATAATATGACAGACCAGCTAGATCTGTTGTCTCTATTATATTATGACAGACCAGCTAGATCTACTGTCTCTATTATATTATTACTGACCAGCTAGATCTACTCTCTCTATTGTATTATGACAGACCAGCTAGATCTACTGGCTCTATTATATTATGACAGACCAGCTAGATCTACTGTCTCTATTATATTATGACAGACCAACTAGATCTACTGTCTCTATTATATTGTGACAGACCAGCTAGATGTACTGTCTCTATTATATTCTGACAGACCAGCTAGATCTACTGTCTCATTTATATTATGACAGACCAGGTAGATCTACTGTCTCCATTATATTATGACAGACCAGCTAGATCTACTGTCTCTATTATATTATGACAGACCAGTTAGATCTACTGTCTCTATTATATTACGACAGACCAGCTAGATCTACTGTCTCTATTATATTATGACAGACCAGCTAGATCTGCTGTCTCTATTATATTATGACAGACCAGTTAGATCTAGTGTCTCTATTATATTATGACAGACCAGATAGATCTACTGTCTCATTTATATTATGACAGACCAGGTAGATCTACACTCTCTATTATATTATGACAGACCAGCTAGATCTACTGTCTCTATTATATTCTGACAGACCAGCCAGATCTACTGTATCTATTATATTATGACAGACCAGCTAGATTTACTGTCTCTATTATATTATGACAAACCAGCTAGATCTGTCTATGATATTATGATAGACCAACTAGATCTACTGTCTCTATTATATTATGACAGACCAGCTAGATCTACTGTCTTTATTATATTATGACAGAACAGCTAGATCTGCTGTCTCTATTATATTATGGCATACCAGCTAGATCTACTGTCTTGTTCTATATTATGACAGACAAGCTAGTTACTGTCTCTTTTATAATATGACCGACCATCTAGATCTACTGTCTCTCTTATATTATGACAGACCAGCTAGATCTACTGTATCTATTATATTATGACAAACCAGCTAGATGTACTGTCTCTATTATATTATGACAAACCAGCTAGATCTGTCTATTATATTATGATAGACCAACTAGATCTACTGTCTCTATTATATTATGACAGACCAAATAGATCTACTGTCTCTATTATATAATGACAGACCAGCTAGATCTACTCTCTCTATTATAATATGACAGACCAGCTAGATCTGTTGTCTCTATTATATTATGACAGACCAGCTAGATCTACTGTCTCTATTATATTATTACTGACCAGCTAGATCTGCTGTCTCTATTATAATATGACAGACCGGCTAGATCTACTGTCTTATATTATATTATGACAGACCAGCTAGATCTACTGTCTCTATTATATCATGACAGACCAGTTAGATCTACTGTCTCTAGTATATTATGACAGACCAGCTAGATTTACTGTCTCCATTATATTATGACAGACCAGCTAGATCTACTGTCTCTATTATATTATGACAGACCAGCTAGATCTACTGTCTCGATTGTATTATGACAGACGAGCTATATCTACTGTCTCTATTATATTATGACAGACCAGGTAGATCTACTGTCTCCATTATATTATGACAGACCAGCTAGATCTACTGTCTCTATTATATTATGACAAACCAGCTAGATCTACTGTCTCTATTATATTATTACAGACCAGCTAGATCTACTGTCTCTATTATATTATCATAGACACACTAGATCTACTGTCTCTATTGTATTATGACAGACCAGCTAGATCTACACTCTCTATTATATTATGACAGACCAGCTAGATCTGCTGTCTCTATTATATTATGACAGACCAGCTAGATCTACTGTCTCTATTATATTATAACAGACCAGCTAGATCTGCTGTCTCTCTTATATTATGACAGACCAGTTAGATCTACTGTCTCTATTGTATTATGACAGACCAGCTAGATCTACTGTCTCTATTATATTATGACAGACCAGCTAGATCTACTCTCTCTATTGTATTATGACAGACCAGCTAGATCTACTGGCTCTATTATATTATGACAGACCAGCTAGATCTACTGTCTCTATTATATTATGACAGACCAACTAGATCTACTGTCTCTATTATATTGTGACAGACCAGCTAGATGTACTGTCTCTATGTCTCTATTGTATTATGACAGACCAGCTAGATCTACTGTCTCTAGTATATTATGACAGACCAGCTAGATTTACTGTCTCCATTATATTATGACAGACCAGCTAGATCTACTGTCTCGATTGTATTATGACAGACCAGCTATATCTACTGTCTCTATTATATTATGACAGACCAGCTAGATCTACTGTCTCATTTATATTATGACAGACCAGGTAGATCTACTGTCTCCATTATATTATGACAGACCAGCTAGATCTACTGTCTCTATTATATTATGACAAACCAGCTAGATCTACTGTCTCTATTATATTATGACAGACCAGCTAGATCTACTGTCTCTATTATATTATCATAGACACACTAGATCTACTGTCTCTATTGTATTATGACAGACAAGCTAGATCTACTGTCTCTATTATATTATGACAGACCAGCTAGATCTACTGGCTCTATTATATTATGACAGACCAGCTAGATCTACTGTCTCTATTATATTATGACAGACCAACTAGATCTACTGTCTCTATTATATTGTGACAGACCAGCTAGATGTACTGTCTCTATGTCTCTATTGTATTATGACAGACCAGCTAGATCTACTGTCTCTAGTATATTATGACAGACCAGCTATATTTACTGTCTCCATTATATTATGACAGACCAGCTAGATTTACTGTCTCTATTATATTATGACAAACCAGCTAGATCTGTCTATGATATTATGATAGACCAACTAGATCTACTGTCTCTATTATATTATGACAGACCAGCTAGATCTACTGTCTTTATTATATTATGACAGAACAGCTAGATCTGCTGTCTCTATTATATTATGGCATACCAGCTAGATCTACTGTCTTGTTCTATATTATGACAGACAAGCTAGTTACTGTCTCTTTTATAATATGACCGACCATCTAGATCTACTGTCTCTCTTATATTATGACAGACCAGCTAGATCTACTGTATCTATTATATTATGACAAACCAGCTAGATTTACTGTCTCTATTATATTATGACAAACCAGCTAGATCTGTCTATTATATTATGATAGACCAACTAGATCTACTGTCTCTATTATATTATGACAGACCAAATAGATCTACTGTCTCTATTATATAATGACAGACCAGCTAGATCTACTCTCTCTATTATAATATGACAGACCAGCTAGATCTGTTGTCTCTATTATATTATGACAGACCAGCTAGATCTACTGTCTCTATTATATTATTACTGACCAGCTAGATCTGCTGTCTCTATTATAATATGACAGACCGGCTAGATCTACTGTCTTATATTATATTATGACAGACCAGCTAGATCTACTGTCTCTATTATATCATGACAGACCAGTTAGATCTACTGTCTCTAGTATATTATGACAGACCAGCTAGATTTACTGTCTCCATTATATTATGACAGACCAGCTAGATCTACTGTCTCTATTATATTATGACAGACCAGCTAGATCTACTGTCTCGATTGTATTATGACAGACGAGCTATATCTACTGTCTCTATTATATTATGACAGACCAGGTAGATCTACTGTCTCCATTATATTATGACAGACCAGCTAGATCTACTGTCTCTATTATATTATGACAAACCAGCTAGATCTACTGTCTCTATTATATTATTACAGACCAGCTAGATCTACTGTCTCTATTATATTATCATAGACACACTAGATCTACTGTCTCTATTGTATTATGACAGACCAGCTAGATCTACACTCTCTATTATATTATGACAGACCAGCTAGATCTGCTGTCTCTATTATATTATGACAGACCAGCTAGATCTACTGTCTCTATTATATTATAACAGACCAGCTAGATCTGCTGTCTCTCTTATATTATGACAGACCAGTTAGATCTACTGTCTCTATTGTATTATGACAGACCAGCTAGATCTACTGTCTCTATTATATTATGACAGACCAGCTAGATCTACTCTCTCTATTGTATTATGACAGACCAGCTAGATCTACTGGCTCTATTATATTATGACAGACCAGCTAGATCTACTGTCTCTATTATATTATGACAGACCAACTAGATCTACTGTCTCTATTATATTGTGACAGACCAGCTAGATGTACTGTCTCTATGTCTCTATTGTATTATGACAGACCAGCTAGATCTACTGTCTCTAGTATATTATGACAGACCAGCTAGATTTACTGTCTCCATTATATTATGACAGACCAGCTAGATCTACTGTCTCGATTGTATTATGACAGACCAGCTATATCTACTGTCTCTATTATATTATGACAGACCAGCTAGATCTACTGTCTCATTTATATTATGACAGACCAGGTAGATCTACTGTCTCCATTATATTATGACAGACCAGCTAGATCTACTGTCTCTATTATATTATGACAAACCAGCTAGATCTACTGTCTCTATTATATTATGACAGACCAGCTAGATCTACTGTCTCTATTATATTATCATAGACACACTAGATCTACTGTCTCTATTGTATTATGACAGACAAGCTAGATCTACTGTCTCTATTATATTATGACAGACCAGCTAGATCTACTGGCTCTATTATATTATGACAGACCAGCTAGATCTACTGTCTCTATTATATTATGACAGACCAACTAGATCTACTGTCTCTATTATATTGTGACAGACCAGCTAGATGTACTGTCTCTATGTCTCTATTGTATTATGACAGACCAGCTAGATCTACTGTCTCTAGTATATTATGACAGACCAGCTATATTTACTGTCTCCATTATATTATGACAGACCAGCTAGATTTACTGTCTCTATTATATTATGACAAACCAGCTAGATCTGTCTATGATATTATGATAGACCAACTAGATCTACTGTCTCTATTATATTATGACAGACCAGCTAGATCTACTGTCTTTATTATATTATGACAGAACAGCTAGATCTGCTGTCTCTATTATATTATGGCATACCAGCTAGATCTACTGTCTTGTTCTATATTATGACAGACAAGCTAGTTACTGTCTCTTTTATAATATGACCGACCATCTAGATCTACTGTCTCTCTTATATTATGACAGACCAGCTAGATCTACTGTATCTATTATATTATGACAAACCAGCTAGATTTACTGTCTCTATTATATTATGACAAACCAGCTAGATCTGTCTATTATATTATGATAGACCAACTAGATCTACTGTCTCTATTATATTATGACAGACCAAATAGATCTACTGTCTCTATTATATAATGACAGACCAGCTAGATCTACTCTCTCTATTATAATATGACAGACCAGCTAGATCTGTTGTCTCTATTATATTATGACAGACCAGCTAGATCTACTGTCTCTATTATATTATTACTGACCAGCTAGATCTACTCTCTCTATTGTATTATGACAGACCAGCTAGATCTACTGGCTCTATTATATTATGACAGACCAGCTAGATCTACTGTCTCTATTATATTATGACAGACCAACTAGATCTACTGTCTCTATTATATTGTGACAGACCAGCTAGATGTACTGTCTCTATTATATTCTGACAGACCAGCTAGATCTACTGTCTCATTTATATTATGACAGACCAGGTAGATCTACTGTCTCCATTATATTATGACAGACCAGCTAGATCTACTGTCTCTATTTATTATGACAGACCAGTTAGATCTACTTTCTCTATTATATTATGACAGACCAGCTAGATCTACTGTCTCTATTATATTACGACAGACCAGCTAGATCTACTGTCTCTATTATATTATGACAGACCAGCTAGATCTGCTGTCTCTATTATATTATGACAGACCAGTTAGATCTAGTGTCTCTATTATATTATGACAGACCAGATAGATCTACTGTCTCATTTATATTATGACAGACCAGCTAGATCTACACTCTCTATTATATTATGACAGACCAGCTAGATCTACTGTCTCTATTATATTCTGACAGACCAGCCAGATCTACTGTATCTATTATATTATGACAGACCAGCTAGATTTACTGTCTCTATTATATTATGACAAACCAGCTAGATCTGTCTATGATATTATGATAGACCAACTAGATCTACTGTCTCTATTATATTATGACAGACCAGCTAGATCTACTGTCTTTATTATATTATGACAGAACAGCTAGATCTGCTGTCTCTATTATATTATGGCATACCAGCTAGATCTACTGTCTTGTTCTATATTATGACAGACAAGCTAGTTACTGTCTCTTTTATAATATGACCGACCATCTAGATCTACTGTCTCTCTTATATTATGACAGACCAGCTAGATCTACTGTATCTATTATATTATGACAAACCAGCTAGATGTACTGTCTCTATTATATTATGACAAACCAGCTAGATCTGTCTATTATATTATGATAGACCAACTAGATCTACTGTCTCTATTATATTATGACAGACCAAATAGATCTACTGTCTCTATTATATAATGACAGACCAGCTAGATCTACTCTCTCTATTATAATATGACAGACCAGCTAGATCTGTTGTCTCTATTATATTATGACAGACCAGCTAGATCTGCTGTCTCTATTATAATATGACAGACCGGCTAGATCTACTGTCTTATATTATATTATGACAGACCAGCTAGATCTACTGTCTCTATTATATCATGACAGACCAGTTAGATCTACTGTCTCTAGTATATTATGACAGACCAGCTAGATTTACTGTCTCCATTATATTATGACAGACCAGCTAGATCTACTGTCTCTATTATATTATGACAGACCAGCTAGATCTACTGTCTCGATTGTATTATGACAGACCAGCTATATCTACTGTCTCTATTATATTATGACAGACCAGGTAGATCTACTGTCTCCATTATATTATGACAGACCAGCTAGATCTACTGTCTCTATTATATTATGACAAACCAGCTAGATCTACTGTCTCTATTATATTATTACAGACCAGCTAGATCTACTGTCTCTATTATATTATCATAGACACACTAGATCTACTGTCTCTATTGTATTATGACAGACCAGCTAGATCTACACTCTCTATTATATTATGACAGACCAGCTAGATCTGCTGTCTCTATTATATTATGACAGACCAGCTAGATCTACTGTCTCTATTATATTATAACAGACCAGCTAGATCTGCTGTCTCTCTTATATTATGACAGACCAGTTAGATCTACTGTCTCTATTGTATTATGACAGACCAGCTAGATCTACTGTCTCTATTATATTATGACAGACCAGCTAGATCTACTCTCTCTATTGTATTATGACAGACCAGCTAGATCTACTGGCTCTATTATATTATGACAGACCAGCTAGATCTACTGTCTCTATTATATTATGACAGACCAACTAGATCTACTGTCTCTATTATATTGTGACAGACCAGCTAGATGTACTGTCTCTATGTCTCTATTGTATTATGACAGACCAGCTAGATCTACTGTCTCTAGTATATTATGACAGACCAGCTAGATTTACTGTCTCCATTATATTATGACAGACCAGCTAGATCTACTGTCTCTATTATATTATGACAGACCAGCTAGATCTACTGTCTCGATTGTATTATGACAGACCAGCTATATCTACTGTCTCTATTATATTATGACAGACCAGCTAGATCTACTGTCTCATTTATATTATGACAGACCAGGTAGATCTACTGTCTCCATTATATTATGACAGACCAGCTAGATCTACTGTCTCTATTATATTATGACAAACCAGCTAGATCTACTGTCTCTATTATATTATGACAGACCAGCTAGATCTACTGTCTCTATTATATTATCATAGACACACTAGATCTACTGTCTCTATTGTATTATGACAGACAAGCTAGATCTACTGTCTCTATTATATTATGACAGACCAGCTAGATCTACTGGCTCTATTATATTATGACAGACCAGCTAGATCTACTGTCTCTATTATATTATGACAGACCAACTAGATCTACTGTCTCTATTATATTGTGACAGACCAGCTAGATGTACTGTCTCTATGTCTCTATTGTATTATGACAGACCAGCTAGATCTACTGTCTCTAGTATATTATGACAGACCAGCTAGATTTACTGTCTCCATTATATTATGACAGACCAGCTAGATCTACTGTCTCTATTATATTATGACAGACCAGCTAGATCTACTGTCTCAATTGTATTATGACAGACCAGCTATATCTACTGTCTCTATTATATTATGACAGACCAGCTAGATCTACTGTCTCATTTATATTATGACAGACCAGGTAGATCTACTGTCTCCATTATATTATGACAGACCAGCTAGATCTACTGTCTCTATTATATTATGACAAACCAGCTAGATCTACTGTCTCTATTATATTATGACAGACCAGCTAGATCTACTGTCTCTATTATATTATGACAGACCAGCTAGATTTACTGTCTCTATTATATTATGACAGACCACCTAGATCTAATGTCTCTATTATAATATGACAAACCAGATAGATCTACTGTCTCTATTATATTATGACAGACCAGATAGATCTACTGTCTCTATTATATTATGACAGACCAGATAGATCTACTGTCTCTATTATGTTATGACAGACCAGCTAGATCTCCTGTCTCTATTATATTATGACAGACCAGCTAGATCTACTGTCTCTATTATATTATGACAGACCAGCTAGATCTGCTGTCTCTATTATATTATGACAGACCAGTTAGATCTAGTGTCTCTATTATGACAGACCAGATAGATCTACTGTCTCATTTATAGTATGACAGACCAGCTAGATCTACACTCTCTATTATATTATGACAGACCAGCTAGATCTACTGTCTCTATTATATTATGACAGACCAGCTAGATCTACTGTCTCTATTATAATATGACAGACCAGCTAGATCTATTGTCTCTATTATATTATGACAGACCAGCTAGATCTACTGTCTCTATTATATTATGACAGACCAGCTAGATCTACTGTCTCTATTATATTATGACAGACCAGTTAGATCTACTGTCTCTATTATATTATGACAGACCAGCTAGATCTACTGTCTCTATATTACGACAGACCAGCTAGATCTACTGTCTCTATTATATTATGACAGACCAACTAGATCTGCTGTCTCTATTATATTATGACAGACAAGTTAGATCTACTGTCTCTATTATATTATGACAGACCAGCTAGATCTACTGTCTCATTTATATTATGACAGACCAGCTAGATCTACACTCTATATTATATTATGACAGACCAGCTAGATCTACTGTCTCTATTATATTCTGACAGACCAGCCAGATCTACTGTCTCATTTATATTATGACAGACCAGGTAGATCTACTGTCTCCATTATATTATGACAGACCAGCTAGATCTACTGTCTCTATTATATTATGACAAACCAGCTAGATCTACTGTCTCTATTATATTATGACAGACCAGCTAGATCTACTGTCTCTATTATATTATGACAGACCAGCTAGATTTACTGTCTCTATTATATTATGACAGACCACCTAGATCTAATGTCTCTATTATAATATGACAAACCAGATAGATCTACTGTCTCTATTATATTATGACAGACCAGATAGATCTACTGTATCTATTATATTATGACAGACCAGATAGATCTACTGTCTCTATTATGTTATGACAGACCAGCTAGATCTCCTGTCTCTATTATATTATGACAGACCAGCTAGATCTACTGTCTCTATTATATTATGACAGACCAGCTAGATCTGCTGTCTCTATTATATTATGACAGACCAGTTAGATCTAGTGTCTCTATTATGACAGACCAGATAGATCTACTGTCTCATTTATAGTATGACAGACCAGCTAGATCTACACTCTCTATTATATTATGACAGACCAGCTAGATCTACTGTCTCTATTATATTATGACAGACCAGCTAGATCTACTGTCTCTATTATAATATGACAGACCAGCTAGATCTATTGTCTCTATTATATTATGACAGACCAGCTAGATCTACTGTCTCTATTATATTATGACAGACCAGCTAGATCTACTGTCTCTATTATATTATGACAGACCAGTTAGATCTACTGTCTCTATTATATTATGACAGACCAGCTAGATCTACTGTCTCTATATTACGACAGACCAGCTAGATCTACTGTCTCTATTATATTATGACAGACCAACTAGATCTGCTGTCTCTATTATATTATGACAGACAAGTTAGATCTACTGTCTCTATTATATTATGACAGACCAGCTAGATCTACTGTCTCATTTATATTATGACAGACCAGCTAGATCTACACTCTATATTATATTATGACAGACCAGCTAGATCTACTGTCTCTATTATATTATGACAGACCAGCTAGATTTACTGTCTCTATTATATTATTACAAACCAGATAGATCTGTCTATTATATTATGATAGACCAACTAGATCTACTGTCTCTATTATATTATGACAGACCGCCTAGATCTAATGTCTCTATTATAATATGACAGACAAGATAGATCTACTGTCTCTATTATATTATGACAGACCAGATAGATCTACTGTCTCCATTATATTATGACAGACCAGATAGATCTACTGTCTCTATTATGTTATGACAGACCAGCTAGATCTCCTGTCTCTACTATATTATGACAGACCAGCTAGATCTACTGTCTCTATTATATTATGACAGACCAGATATATCTACTGTATCTATTATATTATGACAGACCAGCCAGATCTACTGTATCTATTATATTATGACAGACCAGCTAGATCTCCTGTCTCTATTATATTATGACAGACCAGCTAGATATACTGTCTCTATTACAATATGACAGACAAGCTAGATCTACTGTCTCTATTATATTTTGATAGACCAACTAGATCTACTGTCTCTATTATATTATGACAGACCAGCTAGATCTACTGTCTCTATTATATTATGACAGACCAGCTAGATATACTATCCCTATTATAATATGACAGACAAGCTAGATCTACTGTCTCTATTATATTTTGATAGACCAACTAGATCTACTGTCTCTATTATATTATGACAGACCAGCTAGATCTACTGTCTCTATTATAATATGACAGACCAGCTAGATCTACTGTCTCTATTGTATTATGACAGACCAGCTAGATCTACTGTCTCTATTATAATATGACAGACCAGCTAGATCTACTGTCTCTATTATATTATGACAGACCAGCTAGATTTACTGTCTCTATTATATTATTACAAACCAGATAGATCTGTCTATTATATTATGATAGACCAACTAGATCTACTGTCTCTATTATATTATGACAGACCGCCTAGATCTAATGTCTCTATTATAATATGACAGACAAGATAGATCTACTGTCTCTATTATATTATGACAGACCAGATAGATCTACTGTCTCCATTATATTATGACAGACCAGATAGATCTACTGTCTCTATTATGTTATGACAGACCAGCTAGATCTCCTGTCTCTACTATATTATGACAGACCAGCTAGATCTACTGTCTCTATTATATTATGACAGACCAGATATATCTACTGTATCTATTATATTATGACAGACCAGCCAGATCTACTGTATCTATTATATTATGACAGACCAGCTAGATCTCCTGTCTCTATTATATTATGACAGACCAGCTAGATATACTGTCTCTATTACAATATGACAGACAAGCTAGATCTACTGTCTCTATTATATTTTGATAGACCAACTAGATCTACTGTCTCTATTATATTATGACAGACCAGCTAGATCTACTGTCTCTATTATATTATGACAGACCAGCTAGATATACTATCCCTATTATAATATGACAGACAAGCTAGATCTACTGTCTCTATTATATTTTGATAGACCAACTAGATCTACTGTCTCTATTATATTATGACAGACCAGCTAGATCTACTGTCTCTATTATAATATGACAGACCAGCTAGATCTACTGTCTCTATTGTATTATGACAGACCAGCTAGATCTACTGTCTCTATTATAATATGACAGACCAGCTAGATCTACTGTCTCTATTATATTATGACAGACCAGCTAGATCTACTGTCTCTATTATAATATGACAGACCAGCTAGATCTACTGTCTCTATTATACTATGACAGACCAAATAGATCTACTGTCTCTATTATATTATGACAGACCAGCTAGATCTACTCTCTCTATTATAATATGACAGACCAGCTAGATCTATTGTCTCTATTATATTATGACAGACCAGCTAGATCTACTGTCTCTATTATATTATGACAGACCAGCTAGATCTACTCTCTCTATTATATTATGACAGACCAGTTAGATCTACTGTCTCTATTATATTATGACAGACCAGCTAGATCTACTGTCTCTATATTACGACAGACCAGCTAGATCTACTGTCTCTATTATATTATGACAGACCAACTAGATCTGCTGTCTCTATTATATTATGACAGACCAGCTAGATCTACTGTCTCATTTATATTATGACAGACCAGCTAGATCTACACTCTATATTATATTATGACAGACCAGCTAGATCTACTGTCTCTATTATATTCTGACAGACCAGCCAGATCTGCTGTATCTATTATATTATGACAGACCAGCTAGATTTACTGTCTCTATTATATTATTACAAACCAGATAGATCTGTCTATTATATTATGATAGACCAACTAGATCTACTGTCTCTATTATATTATGACAGACCGCCTAGATCTAATGTCTCTATTATAATATGACAGACAAGATAGATCTACTGTCTCTATTATATTATGACAGACCAGATAGATCTACTGTCTCCATTATATTATGACAGACCAGATAGATCTACTGTCTCTATTATGTTATGACAGACCAGCTAGATCTACTGTCTCTATTATATTATGACAGACCAGATAGATCTACTGTATCTATTATATTATGACAGACCAGCCAGATCTACTGTATCTATTATATTATGACAGACCAGCTAGATCTCCTGTCTCTATTATATTATGACAGACCAGCTAGATATACTGTCTCTATTACAATATGACAGACAAGCTAGATCTACTGTCTCTATTATATTTTGATAGACCAACTAGATCTACTGTCTCTATTATATTATGACAGACCAGCTAGATCTACTGTCTCTATTATATTATGACAAACCAGCTAAATATACTGTCTCTATTATAATATGACAGACAAGCTAGATCTACTGTCTCTATTATATTTTGATAGACCAACTAGATCTACTGTCTCTATTATATTATGACAGACCAGCTAGATCTACTGTCTCTATTATAATATGACAGACCAGCTAGATCTACTGTCTCTATTGTATTATGACAGACCAGCTAGATCTACTGTCTCTATTATATTATGATAGACCAACTAGATCTACTGTCTCTATTATATTATGACAGACCACCTAGATCTAATGTCTCTATTATAATATGACAAACCAGATAGATCTACTGTCTCTATTATATTATGACAGACCAACTAGATCTACTGTCTCTATTATATTGTGACAGACCAGCTAGATGTACTGTCTCTATGTCTCTATTGTATTATGACAGACCAGCTAGATCTACTGTCTCTAGTATATTATGACAGACCAGCTAGATTTACTGTCTCCATTATATTATGACAGACCAGCTAGATCTACTGTCTCGATTGTATTATGACAGACCAGCTATATCTACTGTCTCTATTATATTATGACAGACCAGCTAGATCTACTGTCTCATTTATATTATGACAGACCAGGTAGATCTACTGTCTCCATTATATTATGACAGACCAGCTAGATCTACTGTCTCTATTATATTATGACAAACCAGCTAGATCTACTGTCTCTATTATATTATGACAGACCAGCTAGATCTACTGTCTCTATTATATTATCATAGACACACTAGATCTACTGTCTCTATTGTATTATGACAGACAAGCTAGATCTACTGTCTCTATTATATTATGACAGACCAGCTAGATCTACTGGCTCTATTATATTATGACAGACCAGCTAGATCTACTGTCTCTATTATATTATGACAGACCAACTAGATCTACTGTCTCTATTATATTGTGACAGACCAGCTAGATGTACTGTCTCTATGTCTCTATTGTATTATGACAGACCAGCTAGATCTACTGTCTCTAGTATATTATGACAGACCAGCTAGATTTACTGTCTCCATTATATTATGACAGACCAGCTAGATCTACTGTCTCTATTATATTATGACAGACCAGCTAGATCTACTGTCTCGATTGTATTATGACAGACCAGCTATATCTACTGTCTCTATTATATTATGACAGACCAGCTAGATCTACTGTCTCATTTATATTATGACAGACCAGGTAGATCTACTGTCTCCATTATATTATGACAGACCAGCTAGATCTACTGTCTCTATTATATTATGACAAACCAGCTAGATCTACTGTCTCTATTATATTATGACAGACCAGCTAGATCTACTGTCTCTATTATATTATGACAGACCAGCTAGATTTACTGTCTCTATTATATTATGACAGACCACCTAGATCTAATGTCTCTATTATAATATGACAAACCAGATAGATCTACTGTCTCTATTATATTATGACAGACCAGATAGATCTACTGTCTCTATTATATTATGACAGACCAGATAGATCTACTGTCTCTATTATGTTATGACAGACCAGCTAGATCTCCTGTCTCTATTATATTATGACAGACCAGCTAGATCTACTGTCTCTATTATATTATGACAGACCAGCTAGATCTGCTGTCTCTATTATATTATGACAGACCAGTTAGATCTAGTGTCTCTATTATGACAGACCAGATAGATCTACTGTCTCATTTATAGTATGACAGACCAGCTAGATCTACACTCTCTATTATATTATGACAGACCAGCTAGATCTACTGTCTCTATTATATTATGACAGACCAGCTAGATCTACTGTCTCTATTATAATATGACAGACCAGCTAGATCTATTGTCTCTATTATATTATGACAGACCAGCTAGATCTACTGTCTCTATTATATTATGACAGACCAGCTAGATCTACTGTCTCTATTATATTATGACAGACCAGTTAGATCTACTGTTTCTATTATATTATGACAGACCAGCTAGATCTACTGTCTCTATATTACGACAGACCAGCTAGATCTACTGTCTCTATTATATTATGACAGACCAACTAGATCTGCTGTCTCTATTATATTATGACAGACAAGTTAGATCTACTGTCTCTATTATATTATGACAGACCAGCTAGATCTACTGTCTCATTTATATTATGACAGACCAGCTAGATCTACACTCTATATTATATTATGACAGACCAGCTAGATCTACTGTCTCTATTATATTCTGACAGACCAGCCAGATCTACTGTCTCATTTATATTATGACAGACCAGGTAGATCTACTGTCTCCATTATATTATGACAGACCAGCTAGATCTACTGTCTCTATTATATTATGACAAACCAGCTAGATCTACTGTCTCTATTATATTATGACAGACCAGCTAGATCTACTGTCTCTATTATATTATGACAGACCAGCTAGATTTACTGTCTCTATTATATTATGACAGACCACCTAGATCTAATGTCTCTATTATAATATGACAAACCAGATAGATCTACTGTCTCTATTATATTATGACAGACCAGATAGATCTACTGTATCTATTATATTATGACAGACCAGATAGATCTACTGTCTCTATTATGTTATGACAGACCAGCTAGATCTCCTGTCTCTATTATATTATGACAGACCAGCTAGATCTACTGTCTCTATTATATTATGACAGACCAGCTAGATCTGCTGTCTCTATTATATTATGACAGACCAGTTAGATCTAGTGTCTCTATTATGACAGACCAGATAGATCTACTGTCTCATTTATAGTATGACAGACCAGCTAGATCTACACTCTCTATTATATTATGACAGACCAGCTAGATCTACTGTCTCTATTATATTATGACAGACCAGCTAGATCTACTGTCTCTATTATAATATGACAGACCAGCTAGATCTATTGTCTCTATTATATTATGACAGACCAGCTAGATCTACTGTCTCTATTATATTATGACCGACCAGCTAGATCTACTGTCTCTATTATATTATGACAGACCAGTTAGATCTACTGTCTCTATTATATTATGACAGACCAGCTAGATCTACTGTCTCTATATTACGACAGACCAGCTAGATCTACTGTCTCTATTATATTATGACAGACCAACTAGATCTGCTGTCTCTATTATATTATGACAGACAAGTTAGATCTACTGTCTCTATTATATTATGACAGACCAGCTAGATCTACTGTCTCATTTATATTATGACAGACCAGCTAGATCTACACTCTATATTATATTATGACAGACCAGCTAGATCTACTGTCTCTATTATATTATGACAGACCAGCTAGATTTACTGTCTCTATTATATTATTACAAACCAGATAGATCTGTCTATTATATTATGATAGACCAACTAGATCTACTGTCTCTATTATATTATGACAGACCGCCTAGATCTAATGTCTCTATTATAATATGACAGACAAGATAGATCTACTGTCTCTATTATATTATGACAGACCAGATAGATCTACTGTCTCCATTATATTATGACAGACCAGATAGATCTACTGTCTCTATTATGTTATGACAGACCAGCTAGATCTCCTGTCTCTACTATATTATGACAGACCAGCTAGATCTACTGTCTCTATTATATTATGACAGACCAGATATATCTACTGTATCTATTATATTATGACAGACCAGCCAGATCTACTGTATCTATTATATTATGACAGACCAGCTAGATCTCCTGTCTCTATTATATTATGACAGACCAGCTAGATATACTGTCTCTATTACAATATGACAGACAAGCTAGATCTACTGTCTCTATTATATTTTGATAGACCAACTAGATCTACTGTCTCTATTATATTATGACAGACCAGCTAGATCTACTGTCTCTATTATATTATGACAGACCAGCTAGATATACTATCCCTATTATAATATGACAGACAAGCTAGATCTACTGTCTCTATTATATTTTGATAGACCAACTAGATCTACTGTCTCTATTATATTATGACAGACCAGCTAGATCTACTGTCTCTATTATAATATGACAGACCAGCTAGATCTACTGTCTCTATTGTATTATGACAGACCAGCTAGATCTACTGTCTCTATTATAATATGACAGACCAGCTAGATCTACTGTCTCTATTATATTATGACAGACCAGCTAGATCTACTGTCTCTATTATAATATGACAGACCAGCTAGATCTACTGTCTCTATTATACTATGACAGACCAAATAGATCTACTGTCTCTATTATATTATGACAGACCAGCTAGATCTACTCTCTCTATTATAATATGACAGACCAGCTAGATCTATTGTCTCTATTATATTATGACAGACCAGCTAGATCTACTGTCTCTATTATATTATGACAGACCAGCTAGATCTACTCTCTCTATTATATTATGACAGACCAGTTAGATCTACTGTCTCTATTATATTATGACAGACCAGCTAGATCTACTGTCTCTATATTACGACAGACCAGCTAGATCTACTGTCTCTATTATATTATGACAGACCAACTAGATCTGCTGTCTCTATTATATTATGACAGACCAGCTAGATCTACTGTCTCATTTATATTATGACAGACCAGCTAGATCTACACTCTATATTATATTATGACAGACCAGCTAGATCTACTGTCTCTATTATATTCTGACAGACCAGCCAGATCTGCTGTATCTATTATATTATGACAGACCAGCTAGATTTACTGTCTCTATTATATTATTACAAACCAGATAGATCTGTCTATTATATTATGATAGACCAACTAGATCTACTGTCTCTATTATATTATGACAGACCGCCTAGATCTAATGTCTCTATTATAATATGACAGACAAGATAGATCTACTGTCTCTATTATATTATGACAGACCAGATAGATCTACTGTCTCCATTATATTATGACAGACCAGATAGATCTACTGTCTCTATTATGTTATGACAGACCAGCTAGATCTACTGTCTCTATTATATTATGACAGACCAGATAGATCTACTGTATCTATTATATTATGACAGACCAGCCAGATCTACTGTATCTATTATATTATGACAGACCAGCTAGATCTCCTGTCTCTATTATATTATGACAGACCAGCTAGATATACTGTCTCTATTACAATATGACAGACAAGCTAGATCTACTGTCTCTATTATATTTTGATAGACCAACTAGATCTACTGTCTCTATTATATTATGACAGACCAGCTAGATCTACTGTCTCTATTATATTATGACAGACCAGCTAGATATACTATCCCTATTATAATATGACAGACAAGCTAGATCTACTGTCTCTATTATATTTTGATAGACCAACTAGATCTACTGTCTCTATTATATTATGACAGACCAGCTAGATCTACTGTCTCTATTATAATATGACAGACCAGCTAGATCTACTGTCTCTATTGTATTATGACAGACCAGCTAGATCTACTGTCTCTATTATAATATGACAGACCAGCTAGATCTACTGTCTCTATTATATTATGACAGACCAGCTAGATCTACTGTCTCTATTATAATATGACAGACCAGCTAGATCTACTGTCTCTATTATACTATGACAGACCAAATAGATCTACTGTCTCTATTATATTATGACAGACCAGCTAGATCTACTCTCTCTATTATAATATGACAGACCAGCTAGATCTATTGTCTCTATTATATTATGACAGACCAGCTAGATCTACTGTCTCTATTATATTATGACAGACCAGCTAGATCTACTCTCTCTATTATATTATGACAGACCAGTTAGATCTACTGTCTCTATTATATTATGACAGACCAGCTAGATCTACTGTCTCTATATTACGACAGACCAGCTAGATCTACTGTCTCTATTATATTATGACAGACCAACTAGATCTGCTGTCTCTATTATATTATGACAGACCAGCTAGATCTACTGTCTCATTTATATTATGACAGACCAGCTAGATCTACACTCTATATTATATTATGACAGACCAGCTAGATCTACTGTCTCTATTATATTCTGACAGACCAGCCAGATCTGCTGTATCTATTATATTATGACAGACCAGCTAGATTTACTGTCTCTATTATATTATTACAAACCAGATAGATCTGTCTATTATATTATGATAGACCAACTAGATCTACTGTCTCTATTATATTATGACAGACCGCCTAGATCTAATGTCTCTATTATAATATGACAGACAAGATAGATCTACTGTCTCTATTATATTATGACAGACCAGATAGATCTACTGTCTCCATTATATTATGACAGACCAGATAGATCTACTGTCTCTATTATGTTATGACAGACCAGCTAGATCTACTGTCTCTATTATATTATGACAGACCAGATAGATCTACTGTATCTATTATATTATGACAGACCAGCCAGATCTACTGTATCTATTATATTATGACAGACCAGCTAGATCTCCTGTCTCTATTATATTATGACAGACCAGCTAGATATACTGTCTCTATTACAATATGACAGACAAGCTAGATCTACTGTCTCTATTATATTTTGATAGACCAACTAGATCTACTGTCTCTATTATATTATGACAGACCAGCTAGATCTACTGTCTCTATTATATTATGACAAACCAGCTAAATATACTGTCTCTATTATAATATGACAGACAAGCTAGATCTACTGTCTCTATTATATTTTGATAGACCAACTAGATCTACTGTCTCTATTATATTATGACAGACCAGCTAGATCTACTGTCTCTATTATAATATGACAGACCAGCTAGATCTACTGTCTCTATTGTATTATGACAGACCAGCTAGATCTACTGTCTCTATTATAATATGACATACCAAATATATCTACTGTCTCTATTATATTATGACAGACCAGATAGATCTACTGTCTCTATTATATTATGATAGACCAACTAGATCTACTGTCTCTATTATATTATGACAGACCACCTAGATCTAATGTCTCTATTATAATATGACAAACCAGATAGATCTACTGTCTCTATTATATTATGACAGACCAGATAGATCTACTGTCTCTATTATATTATGACAGACCAGATAGATCTACTGTCTCTATTATGTTATGACAGACCAGCTAGATCTCCTGTCTCTATTATATTATGACAGACCAGCTAGATCTACTGTCTCTATTATATTATGACAGACCAGCTAGATCTGCTGTCTCTATTATATTATGACAGACCAGTTAGATCTAGTGTCTCTATTATGACAGACCAGATAGATCTACTGTCTCATTTATAGTATGACAGACCAGCTAGATCTACACTCTCTATTATATTATGACAGACCAGCTAGATCTAGTGTCTCTATTATGACAGACCAGATAGATCTACTGTCTCATTTATAGTATGACAGACCAGCTAGATCTACTGTCTCTATTATATTATGACAGACCAGCTAGATCTACTGTCTCTATTATATTATGACAGACCAGTTAAATCTACTGTCTCTATTATATTATGACAGACCAGCTAGATCTACTGTCTCTATTATATTACGACAGACCAGCTAGATCTACTGTCTCTATTATATTATGACAGACCAGCTAGATCTGCTGTCTCTATTATATTATGACAGACCAGTTAGATCTAGTGTCTCTATTATATTATGACAGACCAGATAGATCTACTGTCTCATTTATAGTATGACAGACCAGCTAGATCTACACTCTCTATTATATTATGACAGACCAGCTAGATCTACTGTATCTATTATATTATGACAGACCAGCTAGATTTACTGTCTCTATTATATTATGACAAACCAGCTAGATCTGTCTATGATATTATGATAGACCAACTAGATCTACTGTCTCTATTATATTATGACAGACCAGCTAGATCTACTGTCTCATTTATATTATGACAGACCAGCTAGATCTACACTCTATATTATATTATGACAGACCAGCTAGATCTACTGTCTCTATTATATTCTGACAGACCAGCCAGATCTACTGTATCTATTATATTATGACAGACCAGCTAGATTTACTGTCTCTATTATATTATTACAAACCAGATAGATCTGTCTATTATATTATGATAGACCAACTAGATCTACTGTCTCTATTATATTATGACAGACCGCCTAGATCTAATGTCTCTATTATAATATGACAGACAAGATAGATCTACTGTCTCTATTATATTATGACAGACCAGATAGATCTACTGTCTCCATTATATTATGACAGACCAGATAGATCTACTGTCTCTATTATGTTATGACAGACCAGCCAGATCTCCTGTCTCTACTATATTATGACAGACCAGCTAGATCTACTGTCTCTATTATATTATGACAGACCAGATAGATCTACTGTATCTATTATATTATGACAGACCAGCCAGATCTACTGTATCTATTATATTATGACAGACCAGCTAGATCTCCTGTCTCTATTATATTATGACAGACCAGCTAGATATACTGTCTCTATTACAATATGACAGACAAGCTAGATCTACTGTCTCTATTATATTTTGATAGACCAACTAGATCTACTGTCTCTATTATATTATGACAGACCAGCTAGATCTACTGTCTCTATTATATTATGACAGACCAGCTAGATATACTGTCCCTATTATAATATGACAGACAAGCTAGATCTACTGTCTCTATTATATTTTGATAGACCAACTAGATCTACTGTCTCTATTATATTATGACAGACCAGCTAGATCTACTGTCTCTATTATAATATGACAGACCAGCTAGATCTACTGTCTCTATTGTATTATGACAGACCAGCTAGATCTACTGTCTCTATTATAATATGACAGACCAGCTAGATCTACTGTCTCTATTATATTATGACAGACCAGCTAGTTCTACTGTCTCTATTATAATATGACAGACCAGCTAGATCTACTGTCTCTATTAAACTATGACAGACCAAATAGATCTACTGTCTCTATTATATTATGACAGACCAGCTAGATCTACTCTCTCTATTATAATATGACAGACCAGCTAGATCTATTGTGTCTCTTATATTATGACAGACCAGCTAGATCTACTGTCTCTATTATATTATGACAGACCAGCTAGATCTACTCTCTCTATTATATTATGACAGACCAGTTAGATCTACTGTCTCTATTATATTATGACAGACCAGCTAGATCTACTGTCTCTATATTACGACAGACCAGCTAGATCTACTGTCTCTATTATATTATGACAGACCAACTAGATCTGCTGTCTCTATTATATTATGACAGACCAGTTAGATCTACTGTCTCTATTATATTATGACAGACCAGCTAGATCTACTGTCTCATTTATATTATGACAGACCAGCTAGATCTACACTCTATATTATATTATGACAGACCAGCTAGATCTACTGTCTCTATTATATTCTGACAGACCAGCCAGATCTACTGTATCTATTATATTATGACAGACCAGCTAGATTTACTGTCTCTATTATATTATTACAAACCAGATAGATCTGTCTATTATATTATGATAGACCAACTAGATCTACTGTCTCTATTATATTATGACAGACCGCCTAGATCTAATGTCTCTATTATAATATGACAGACAAGATAGATCTACTGTCTCTATTATATTATGACAGACCAGATTGATCTACTGTCTCCATTATATTATGACAGACCAGATAGATCTACTGTCTCTATTATGTTATGACAGACCAGCTAGATCTCCTGTCTCTACTATATTATGTCAGACCAGCTAGATCTACTGTCTCTATTATATTATGACAGACCAGATAGATCTACTGTATCTATTATATTATGACAGACCAGCCAGATCTACTGTATCTATTATATTATGACAGACCAGCTAGATCTCCTGTCTCTATTATATTATGACAGACCAGCTAGATATACTGTCTCTATTACAATATGACAGACAAGCTAGATCTACTGTCTCTATTATATTTTGATAGACCAACTAGATCTACTGTCTCTATTATATTATGACAGACCAGCTAGATCTACTGTCTCTATTATATTATGACAGACCAGCTAAATATACTGTCTCTATTATAATATGACAGACAAGCTAGATCTACTGTCTCTATTATATTTTGATAGACCAACTAGATCTACTGTCTCTATTATATTATGACAGACCAGCTAGATCTACTGTCTCTATTATAATATGACAGACCAGCTAGATCTACTGTCTCTATTGTATTATGACAGACCAGCTAGATCTACTGTCTCTATTATAATATGACAGACCAAATAGATCTACTGTCTCTATTATATTATGACAGACCAGATAGATCTACTGTCTCTATTATATTATGATAGACCAACTAGATCTACTGTCTCTATTATATTATGACAGACCACCTAGATCTAATGTCTCTATTATAATATGACAAACCAGATAGATCTACTGTCTCTATTATATTATGACAGACCAGATAGATCTACTGTCTCTATTATATTATGACAGACCAGATAGATCTACTGTCTCTATTATGTTATGACAGACCAGCTAGATCTCCTGTCTCTATTATATTATGACAGACCAGCTAGATCTACTGTCTCTATTATATTATGACAGACCAGCTAGATCTGCTGTCTCTATTATATTATGACAGACCAGTTAGATCTAGTGTCTCTATTATGACAGACCAGATAGATCTACTGTCTCATTTATAGTATGACAGACCAGCTAGATCTACACTCTCTATTATATTATGACAGACCAGCTAGATCTAGTGTCTCTATTATGACAGACCAGATAGATCTACTGTCTCATTTATAGTATGACAGACAAGCTAGATCTACTGTCTCTATTATATTATGACAGACCAGCTAGATCTACTGTCTCTATTATATTATGACAGACCAGTTAAATCTACTGTCTCTATTATATTATGACAGACCAGCTAGATCTACTGTCTCTATTATATTATGACAGACCAGCTAGATCTACTGTCTCTATTATATTATGACAGACCAGCTAGATCTGCTGTCTCTATATTATGACAGACCAGTTAGATCTAGTGTCTCTATTATATTATGACAGACCAGATAGATCTACTGTCTCATTTATAGTATGACAGACCAGCTAGATCTACACTCTCTATTATATTATGACAGACCAGCTAGATCTACTGTATCTATTATATTATGACAGACCAGCTAGATTTACTGTCTCTATTATATTATGACAAACCAGCTAGATCTGTCTATGATATTATGATAGACCAACTAGATCTACTGTCTCTATTATATTATGATAGACCAACTAGATCTACTGTCTCTATTATATTATGACAGACCAGCTAGATCTACTGTCTCTATTATAATATGACAGACCAGCTAGATCTATTGTCTCTATTATATTATGACAGACCAGCTAGATCTACTGTCTCTATTATATTATGACAGACCAGCTAGATCTACTCTCTCTATTATATTATGACAGACCAGTTAGATCTACTGTCTCTATTATATTATGACAGACCAGCTAGATCTACTGTCTCTATATTACGACAGACCAGCTAGATCTACTGTCTCTATTATATTATGACAGACCAACTAGATCTGCTGTCTCTATTATATTATGACAGACCAGCTAGATCTACTGTCTCATTTATATTATGACAGACCAGCTAGATCTACACTCTATATTATATTATGACAGACCAGCTAGATCTAGTGTCTCTATTATATTCTGACAGACCAGCCAGATCTACACTCTATATTATATTATGACAGACCAGATAGATCTACTGTATCTATTATATTATGACAGACCAGCCAGATCTACTGTATCTATTATATTATGACAGACCAGCTAGATCTCCTGTCTCTATTATATTATGACAGACCAGCTAGATATACTGTCTCTATTACAATATGACAGACAAGCTAGATCTACTGTCTCTATCATATTTTGATAGACCAACTAGATCTGCTGTCTCTATTATATTATGACAGACCAGTTAGATCTACTGTCTCTATTATATTATGACAGACCAGCTAGATCTACTGTCTCATTTATATTATGACAGACCAGCTAGATCTACACTCTATATTATATTATGACAGACCAGCTAGATTTACTGTCTCTATTATATTATTACAAACCAGATAGATCTGTCTATTATATTATGATAGACCAACTAGATCTATTGTCTCTATTATATTATGACAGACCGCCTAGATCTAATGTCTCTATTATAATATGACAGACAAGATAGATCTACTGTCTCTATTATATTATGACAGACCAGATAGATCTACTGTCTCCATTATATTATGACAGACCAGATAGATCTACTGTCTCTATTATGTTATGACAGACCAACTAGATCTCCTGTCTCTACTATATTATGACAGACCAGCTAGATCTACTGTCTCTATTATATTATGACAGACCAGATAGATCTACTGTATCTATTATATTATGACAGACCAGCCAGATCTACTGTATCTATTATATTATGACAGACCAGCTAGATCTCCTGTCTCTATTATATTATGACAGACCAGCTAGATATACTGTCTCTATTACAATATGACAGACAAGCTAGATCTACTGTCTCTATTATATTTTGATAGACCAACTAGATCTACTGTCTCTATTATATTATGACAGACCAGCTAGATCTACTGTCTCTATTATATTATGACAGACCAGCTAAATATACTGTCTCTATTATAATATGACAGACCAGCTAGATCTACTGTCTCTATTATATTTTGATAGACCAACTAGATCTACTGTCTCTATTATATTATGACAGACCAGCTAGATCTACTGTCTCTATTATAATATGACAGACCAGCTAGATCTACTGTCTCTATTGTATTATGACAGACCAGCTAGATCTACTTTCTCTATTATAATATGTCAGACCAAATAGATCTACTGTCTCTATTATATTATGACAGACCAGATAGATCTACTGTCTCTATTATATTATGATAGACCAACTAGATCTACTGTCTCTATTATATTATGACAGACCACCTAGATCTAATGTCTCTATTATAATATGACAAACCAGATAGATCTACTGTCTCTATTATATTATGACAGACCAGATAGATCTACTGTCTCTATTATATTATGACAGACCAGATAGATCTACTGTCTCTATTATGTTATGACAGACCAGCTAGATCTCCTGTCTCTATTATATTATGACAGACCAGCTAGATCTACTGTCTCTATTATGTTATGACAGACCAGCTAGATCTCCTGTCTCTATTATATTATGACAGACCAGCTAGATCTACTGTCTCTATTATATTATGACAGACCAGCTAGATCTGCTGTCTCTATTATATTATGACAGACCAGTTAGATCTAGTGTCTCTATTATGACAGACCAGATAGATCTACTGTCTCATTTATAGTATGACAGACCAGCTAGATCTACACTCTCTATTATATTATGACAGACCAGCTAGATCTACTGTCTCTATTATATTATGACAGACCAGCTAGATCTACTGTCTCTATTATATTATGACAGACCAGTTAAATCTACTGTCTCTATTATATTATGACAGACCAGCTAGATCTACTGTCTCTATTATATTACGACAGACCAGCTAGATCTACTGTCTCTATTATATTATGACAGACCAGCTAGATCTGCTGTCTCTATTATATTATGACAGACCAGTTAGATCTAGTGTCTCTATTATATTATGACAGACCAGATAGATCTACTGTCTCATTTATAGTATGACAGACCAGCTAGATCTACACTCTCTATTATATTATGACAGACCAGCTAGATCTACTGTATCTATTATATTATGACAGACCAGCTAGATTTACTGTCTCTATTATATTATGACAAACCAGCTAGATCTGTCTATGATATTATGATAGACCAACTAGATCTACTGTCTCTATTATATTATGATAGACCAACTAGATCTACTGTCTCTATTATATTATGACAGACCAGCTAGATCTACTGTCTCTATTATAATATGACAGACCAGCTAGATCTATTGTCTCTATTATATTATGACAGACCAGCTAGATCTACTGTCTCTATTATATTATGACAGACCAGCTAGATCTACTCTCTCTATTATATTATGACAGACCAGTTAGATCTACTGTCTCTATTATATTATGACAGACCAGCTAGATCTACTGTCTCTATATTACGACAGACCAGCTAGATCTACTGTCTCTATTATATTATGACAGACCAACTAGATCTGCTGTCTCTATTATATTATGACAGACCAGCTAGATATACTGTCTCATTTATATTATGACAGACCAGCTAGATCTACACTCTATATTATATTATGACAGACCAGCTAGATCTAGTGTCTCTATTATATTCTGACAGACCACCCAGATCTACACTCTATATTATATTATGACAGACCAGATAGATCTACTGTCTCTATTATATTATGACAGACCAGATAGATCTACTGTCTCTATTATGTTATGACAGACCATCTAGATCTCCTGTCTCTACTATATTATGACAGACCAGCTAGATCTACTGTCTCTATTATATTATGACAGACCAGATAGATCTACTGTATCTATTATATTATGACAGACCAGCCAGATCTACTGTATCTATTATATTATGACAGACCAGCTAGATATACTGTCTCTATTACAATATGACAGACAAGCTAGATCTACTGTCTCTATCATATTTTGATAGACCAACTAGATCTACTGTCTCTATTTCATTATGACAGACCAGCTAGATCTACTGTCTCTATTATAATATGACAGACCAGCTAGATCTACTGTCTCTATTATAATATGACAGACCAGCTAGATCTACTGTCTCTACTGTATTATGACAGACCAGCTAGATCTACTGTCTCTATTATAATATGACAGACCAGCTAGATCTACTATCTCTATTATACTATGACAGACCAAATAGATCTACTGTCTCTATTATATTATGACAGACCAGATAGATCTACTGTCTCTATTATATTATGATAGACCAACTAGATCTACTGTCTCTATTATATTATGACAGACCGCCTAGATCTAATGTCTCTATTATAATATGACAGACAAGATAGATCTACTGTCTCTATTATATTATGACAGACCAGATAGATCTACTGTCTCCATTATATTATGACAGACCAGATAGATCTACTGTCTCTATTATGTTATGACAGACCAACTAGATCTCCTGTCTCTACTATATTATGACAGACCAGCTAGATCTACTGTCTCTATTATATTATGACAGACCAGATAGATCTACTGTATCTATTATATTATGACAGACCATCCAGATCTACTGTATCTATTATATTATGACAGACCAGCTAGATCTCCTGTCTCTATTATATTATGACAGACCAGCTAGATATACTGTCTCTATTACAATATGACAGACAAGCTAGATCTACTGTCTCTATTATATTTTGATAGACCAACTAGATCTACTGTCTCTATTATATTATGACAGACCAGCTAGATCTACTGTCTCTATTATATTATGACAGACCAGCTAGATCTGCTGTCTCTATTATATTATGACAGACCAGTTAGATCTAGTGTCTCTATTATGACAGACCAGATAGATCTACTGTCTCATTTATAGTATGACAGACCAGCTAGATCTACACTCTCTATTATATTATGACAGACCAGCTAGATCTAGTGTCTCTATTATGACAGACCAGATAGATCTACTGTCTCATTTATAGTATGACAGACAAGCTAGATCTACTGTCTCTATTATATTATGACAGACCAGCTAGATCTACTGTCTCTATTATATTATGACAGACCAGTTAAATCTACTGTCTCTATTATATTATGACAGACCAGCTAGATCTACTGTCTCTATTATATTATGACAGACCAGCTAGATCTACTGTCTCTATTATATTATGACAGACCAGCTAGATCTGCTGTCTCTATATTATGACAGACCAGTTAGATCTAGTGTCTCTATTATATTATGACAGACCAGATAGATCTACTGTCTCATTTATAGTATGACAGACCAGCTAGATCTACACTCTCTATTATATTATGACAGACCAGCTAGATCTACTGTATCTATTATATTATGACAGACCAGCTAGATTTACTGTCTCTATTATATTATGACAAACCAGCTAGATCTGTCTATGATATTATGATAGACCAACTAGATCTACTGTCTCTATTATATTATGATAGACCAACTAGATCTACTGTCTCTATTATATTATGACAGACCAGCTAGATCTACTGTCTCTATTATAATATGACAGACCAGCTAGATCTATTGTCTCTATTATATTATGACAGACCAGCTAGATCTACTGTCTCTATTATATTATGACAGACCAGCTAGATCTACTCTCTCTATTATATTATGACAGACCAGTTAGATCTACTGTCTCTATTATATTATGACAGACCAGCTAGATCTACTGTCTCTATATTACGACAGACCAGCTAGATCTACTGTCTCTATTATATTATGACAGACCAACTAGCTCTGCTGTCTCTATTATATTATGACAGACCAGCTAGATCTACTGTCTCATTTATATTATGACAGACCAGCTAGATCTACACTGTATATTATATTATGACAGACCAGCTAGATCTAGTGTCTCTATTATATTCTGACAGACCAGCCAGATCTACACTCTATATTATATTATGACAGACCAGATAGATCTACTGTATCTATTATATTATGACAGACCAGCCAGATCTACTGTATCTATTATATTATGACAGACCAGCTAGATCTCCTGTCTCTATTATATTATGACAGACCAGCTAGATATACTGTCTCTATTACAATATGACAGACAAGCTAGATCTACTGTCTCTATCATATTTTGATAGACCAACTAGATCTGCTGTCTCTATTATATTATGACAGACCAGTTAGATCTACTGTCTCTATTATATTATGACAGACCAGCTAGATCTACTGTCTCATTTATATTATGACAGACCAGCTAGATCTACACTCTATATTATATTATGACAGACCAGCTAGATTTACTGTCTCTATTATATTATTACAAACCAGATAGATCTGTCTATTATATTATGATAGACCAACTAGATCTATTGTCTCTATTATATTATGACAGACCGCCTAGATCTAATGTCTCTATTATAATATGACAGACAAGATAGATCTACTGTCTCTATTATATTATGACAGACCAGATAGATCTACTGTCTCCATTATATTATGACAGACCAGATAGATCTACTGTCTCTATTATGTTATGACAGACCAACTAGATCTCCTGTCTCTACTATATTATGACAGACCAGCTAGATCTACTGTCTCTATTATATTATGACAGACCAGATAGATCTACTGTATCTATTATATTATGACAGACCAGCCAGATCTACTGTATCTATTATATTATGACAGACCAGCTAGATCTCCTGTCTCTATTATATTATGACAGACCAGCTAGATATACTGTCTCTATTACAATATGACAGACAAGCTAGATCTACTGTCTCTATTATATTTTGATAGACCAACTAGATCTACTGTCTCTATTATATTATGACAGACCAGCTAGATCTACTGTCTCTATTATATTATGACAGACCAGCTAAATATACTGTCTCTATTATAATATGACAGACCAGCTAGATCTACTGTCTCTATTATATTTTGATAGACCAACTAGATCTACTGTCTCTATTATATTATGACAGACCAGCTAGATCTACTGTCTCTATTATAATATGACAGACCAGCTAGATCTACTGTCTCTATTGTATTATGACAGACCAGCTAGATCTACTTTCTCTATTATAATATGACAGACCAAATAGATCTACTGTCTCTATTATATTATGACAGACCAGATAGATCTACTGTCTCTATTATATTATGATAGACCAACTAGATCTACTGTCTCTATTATATTATGACAGACCACCTAGATCTAATGTCTCTATTATAATATGACAAACCAGATAGATCTACTGTCTCTATTATATTATGACAGACCAGATAGATCTACTGTCTCTATTATATTATGACAGACCAGATAGATCTACTGTCTCTATTATGTTATGACAGACCAGCTAGATCTCCTGTCTCTATTATATTATGACAGACCAGCTAGATCTACTGTCTCTATTATGTTATGACAGACCAGCTAGATCTCCTGTCTCTATTATATTATGACAGACCAGCTAGATCTACTGTCTCTATTATATTATGACAGACCAGCTAGATCTGCTGTCTCTATTATATTATGACAGACCAGTTAGATCTAGTGTCTCTATTATGACAGACCAGATAGATCTACTGTCTCATTTATAGTATGACAGACCAGCTAGATCTACACTCTCTATTATATTATGACAGACCAGCTAGATCTACTGTCTCTATTATATTATGACAGACCAGCTAGATCTACTGTCTCTATTATATTATGACAGACCAGTTAAATCTACTGTCTCTATTATATTATGACAGACCAGCTAGATCTACTGTCTCTATTATATTACGACAGACCAGCTAGATCTACTGTCTCTATTATATTATGACAGACCAGCTAGATCTGCTGTCTCTATTATATTATGACAGACCAGTTAGATCTAGTGTCTCTATTATATTATGACAGACCAGATAGATCTACTGTCTCATTTATAGTATGACAGACCAGCTAGATCTACACTCTCTATTATATTATGACAGACCAGCTAGATCTACTGTATCTATTATATTATGACAGACCAGCTAGATTTACTGTCTCTATTATATTATGACAAACCAGCTAGATCTGTCTATGATATTATGATAGACCAACTAGATCTACTGTCTCTATTATATTATGATAGACCAACTAGATCTACTGTCTCTATTATATTATGACAGACCAGCTAGATCTACTGTCTCTATTATAATATGACAGACCAGCTAGATCTATTGTCTCTATTATATTATGACAGACCAGCTAGATCTACTGTCTCTATTATATTATGACAGACCAGCTAGATCTACTCTCTCTATTATATTATGACAGACCAGTTAGATCTACTGTCTCTATTATATTATGACAGACCAGCTAGATCTACTGTCTCTATATTACGACAGACCAGCTAGATCTACTGTCTCTATTATATTATGACAGACCAACTAGATCTGCTGTCTCTATTATATTATGACAGACCAGCTAGATATACTGTCTCATTTATATTATGACAGACCAGCTAGATCTACACTCTATATTATATTATGACAGACCAGCTAGATCTAGCGTCTCTATTATATTCTGACAGACCACCCAGATCTACACTCTATATTATATTATGACAGACCAGATAGATCTACTGTCTCTATTATATTATGACAGACCAGATAGATCTACTGTCTCTATTATGTTATGACAGACCATCTAGATCTCCTGTCTCTACTATATTATGACAGACCAGCTAGATCTACTGTCTCTATTATATTATGACAGACCAGATAGATCTACTGTATCTATTATATTATGACAGACCAGCCAGATCTACTGTATCTATTATATTATGACAGACCAGCTAGATATACTGTCTCTATTACAATATGACAGACAAGCTAGATCTACTGTCTCTATCATATTTTGATAGACCAACTAGATCTACTGTCTCTATTTCATTATGACAGACCAGCTAGATCTACTGTCTCTAATATAATATGACAGACCAGCTAGATCTACTGTCTCTATTATAATATGACAGACCAGCTAGATCTACTGTCTCTACTGTATTATGACAGACCAGCTAGATCTACTGTCTCTATTATAATATGACAGACCAGCTAGATCTACTATCTCTATTATACTATGACAGACCAAATAGATCTACTGTCTCTATTATATTATGACAGACCAGATAGATCTACTGTCTCTATTATATTATGATAGACCAACTAGATCTACTGTCTCTATTATATTATGACAGACCGCCTAGATCTAATGTCTCTATTATAATATGACAGACAAGATAGATCTACTGTCTCTATTATATTATGACAGACCAGATAGATCTACTGTCTCCATTATATTATGACAGACCAGATAGATCTACTGTCTCTATTATGTTATGACAGACCAACTAGATCTCCTGTCTCTACTATATTATGACAGACCAGCTAGATCTACTGTCTCTATTATATTATGACAGACCAGATAGATCTACTGTATCTATTATATTATGACAGACCAGCCAGATCTACTGTATCTATTATATTATGACAGACCAGCTAGATCTCCTGTCTCTATTATATTATGACAGACCAGCTAGATATACTGTCTCTATTACAATATGACAGACAAGCTAGATCTACTGTCTCTATTATATTTTGATAGACCAACTAGATCTACTGTCTCTATTATATTATGACAGACCAGCTAGATCTACTGTCTCTATTATATTATGACAGACCAGCTAAATATACTGTCTCTATTATAATATGACAGACCAGCTAGATCTACTGTCTCTATTATATTTTGATAGACCAACTAGATCTACTGTCTCTATTATATTATGACAGACCAGCTAGATCTACTGTCTCTATTATAATATGACAGACCAGCTAGATCTACTGTCTCTATTGTATTATGACAGACCAGCTAGATCTACTTTCTCTATTATAATATGACAGACCAAATAGATCTACTGTCTCTATTATATTATGACAGACCAGATAGATCTACTGTCTCTATTATATTATGATAGACCAACTAGATCTACTGTCTCTATTATATTATGACAGACCAGCTAGATCTACTGTATCTATTATATTATGACAGACCAGCTAGATTTACTGTCTCTATTATATTATGACAAACCAGCTAGATCTGTCTATGATATTATGATAGACCAACTAGATCTACTGTCTCTATTATATTATGATAGACCAACTAGATCTACTGTCTCTATTATATTATGACAGACCAGCTAGATCTACTGTCTCTATTATAATATGACAGACCAGCTAGATCTATTGTCTCTATTATATTATGACAGACCAGCTAGATCTACTGTCTCTATTATATTATGACAGACCAGCTAGATCTACTCTCTCTATTATATTATGACAGACCAGTTAGATCTACTGTCTCTATTATATTATGACAGACCAGCTAGATCTACTGTCTCTATATTACGACAGACCAGCTAGATCTACTGTCTCTATTATATTATGACAGACCAACTAGCTCTGCTGTCTCTATTATATTATGACAGACCAGCTAGATCTACTGTCTCATTTATATTATGACAGACCAGCTAGATCTACACTGTATATTATATTATGACAGACCAGCTAGATCTAGTGTCTCTATTATATTCTGACAGACCAGCCAGATCTACACTCTATATTATATTATGACAGACCAGATAGATCTACCTCTATCTATTATATTATGACAGACCAGCCAGATCTACTGTATCTATTATATTATGACAGACCAGCTAGATCTCCTGTCTCTATTATATTATGACAGACCAGCTAGATATACTGTCTCTATTACAATATGACAGACAAGCTAGATCTACTGTCTCTATCATATTTTGATAGACCAACTAGATCTGCTGTCTCTATTATATTATGACAGACCAGTTAGATCTACTGTCTCTATTATATTATGACAGACCAGCTAGATCTACTGTCTCATTTATATTATGACAGACCAGCTAGATCTACACTCTATATTATATTATGACAGACCAGCTAGATTTACTGTCTCTATTATATTATTACAAACCAGATAGATCTGTCTATTATATTATGATAGACCAACTAGATCTATTGTCTCTATTATATTATGACAGACCGCCTAGATCTAATGTCTCTATTATAATATGACAGACAAGATAGATCTACTGTCTCTATTATATTATGACAGACCAGATAGATCTACTGTCTCCATTATATTATGACAGACCAGATAGATCTACTGTCTCTATTATGTTATGACAGACCAACTAGATCTCCTGTCTCTACTATATTATGACAGACCAGCTAGATCTACTGTCTCTATTATATTATGACAGACCAGATAGATCTACTGTATCTATTATATTATGACAGACCAGCCAGATCTACTGTATCTATTATATTATGACAGACCAGCTAGATCTCCTGTCTCTATTATATTATGACAGACCAGCTAGATATACTGTCTCTATTACAATATGACAGACAAGCTAGATCTACTGTCTCTATTATATTTTGATAGACCAACTAGATCTACTGTCTCTATTATATTATGACAGACCAGCTAGATCTACTGTCTCTATTATATTATGACAGACCAGCTAAATATACTGTCTCTATTATAATATGACAGACCAGCTAGATCTACTGTCTCTATTATATTTTGATAGACCAACTAGATCTACTGTCTCTATTATATTATGACAGACCAGCTAGATCTACTGTCTCTATTATAATATGACAGACCAGCTAGATCTACTGTCTCTATTGTATTATGACAGACCAGCTAGATCTACTTTCTCTATTATAATATGACAGACCAAATAGATCTACTGTCTCTATTATATTATGACAGACCAGATAGATCTACTGTCTCTATTATATTATGATAGACCAACTAGATCTACTGTCTCTATTATATTATGACAGACCACCTAGATCTAATGTCTCTATTATAATATGACAAACCAGATAGATCTACTGTCTCTATTATATTATGACAGACCAGATAGATCTACTGTCTCTATTATATTATGACAGACCAGATAGATCTACTGTCTCTATTATGTTATGACAGACCAGCTAGATCTCCTGTCTCTATTATATTATGACAGACCAGCTAGATCTACTGTCTCTATTATGTTATGACAGACCAGCTAGATCTCCTGTCTCTATTATATTATGACAGACCAGCTAGATCTACTGTCTCTATTATATTATGACAGACCAGCTAGATCTGCTGTCTCTATTATATTATGACAGACCAGTTAGATCTAGTGTCTCTATTATGACAGACCAGATAGATCTACTGTCTCATTTATAGTATGACAGACCAGCTAGATCTACACTCTCTATTATATTATGACAGACCAGCTAGATCTACTGTCTCTATTATATTATGACAGACCAGCTAGATCTACTGTCTCTATTATATTATGACAGACCAGTTAAATCTACTGTCTCTATTATATTATGACAGACCAGCTAGATCTACTGTCTCTATTATATTACGACAGACCAGCTAGATCTACTGTCTCTATTATATTATGACAGACCAGCTAGATCTGCTGTCTCTATTATATTATGACAGACCAGTTAGATCTAGTGTCTCTATTATATTATGACAGACCAGATAGATCTACTGTCTCATTTATAGTATGACAGACCAGCTAGATCTACACTCTCTATTATATTATGACAGACCAGCTAGATCTACTGTATCTATTATATTATGACAGACCAGCTAGATTTACTGTCTCTATTATATTATGACAAACCAGCTAGATCTGTCTATGATATTATGATAGACCAACTAGATCTACTGTCTCTATTATATTATGATAGACCAACTAGATCTACTGTCTCTATTATATTATGACAGACCAGCTAGATCTACTGTCTCTATTATAATATGACAGACCAGCTAGATCTATTGTCTCTATTATATTATGACAGACCAGCTAGATCTACTGTCTCTATTATATTATGACAGACCAGCTAGATCTACTCTCTCTATTATATTATGACAGACCAGTTAGATCTACTGTCTCTATTATATTATGACAGACCAGCTAGATCTACTGTCTCTATATTACGACAGACCAGCTAGATCTACTGTCTCTATTATATTATGACAGACCAACTAGATCTGCTGTCTCTATTATATTATGACAGACCAGCTAGATATACTGTCTCATTTATATTATGACAGACCAGCTAGATCTACACTCTATATTATATTATGACAGACCAGCTAGATCTAGTGTCTCTATTATATTCTGACAGACCACCCAGATCTACACTCTATATTATATTATGACAGACCAGATAGATCTACTGTCTCTATTATATTATGACAGACCAGATAGATCTACTGTCTCTATTATGTTATGACAGACCATCTAGATCTCCTGTCTCTACTATATTATGACAGACCAGCTAGATCTACTGTCTCTATTATATTATGACAGACCAGATAGATCTACTGTATCTATTATATTATGACAGACCAGCCAGATCTACTGTATCTATTATATTATGACAGACCAGCTAGATATACTGTCTCTATTACAATATGACAGACAAGCTAGATCTACTGTCTCTATCATATTTTGATAGACCAACTAGATCTACTGTCTCTATTTCATTATGACAGACCAGCTAGATCTACTGTCTCTAATATAATATGACAGACCAGCTAGATCTACTGTCTCTATTATAATATGACAGACCAGCTAGATCTACTGTCTCTACTGTATTATGACAGACCAGCTAGATCTACTGTCTCTATTATAATATGACAGACCAGCTAGATCTACTATCTCTATTATACTATGACAGACCAAATAGATCTACTGTCTCTATTATATTATGACAGACCAGATAGATCTAGTGTCTCTATTATATTATGATATACCAACTAGATCTACTGTCTCTATTATATTATGACAGACCGCCTAGATCTAATGTCTCTATTATAATATGACAGACAAGATAGATCTACTGTCTCTATTATATTATGACAGACCAGATAGATCTACTGTCTCCATTATATTATGACAGACCAGATAGATCTACTGTCTCTATTATGTTATGACAGACCAACTAGATCTCCTGTCTCTACTATATTATGACAGACCAGCTAGATCTACTGTCTCTATTATATTATGACAGACCAGATAGATCTACTGTATCTATTATATTATGACAGACCAGCCAGATCTACTGTATCTATTATATTATGACAGACCAGCTAGATCTCCTGTCTCTATTATATTATGACAGACCAGCTAGATATACTGTCTCTATTACAATATGACAGACAAGCTAGATCTACTGTCTCTATTATATTTTGATAGACCAACTAGATCTACTGTCTCTATTATATTATGACAGACCAGCTAGATCTACTGTCTCTATTATATTATGACAGACCAGCTAAATATACTGTCTCTATTATAATATGACAGACCAGCTAGATCTACTGTCTCTATTATATTTTGATAGACCAACTAGATCTACTGTCTCTATTATATTATGACAGACCAGCTAGATCTACTGTCTCTATTATAATATGACAGACCAGCTAGATCTACTGTCTCTATTGTATTATGACAGACCAGCTAGATCTACTTTCTCTATTATAATATGACAGACCAAATAGATCTACTGTCTCTATTATATTATGACAGACCAGATAGATCTATCTGTCTCTATTATATTATGATAGACCAACTAGATCTACTGTCTCTATTATATTATGACAGACCACCTAGATCTAATGTCTCTATTATAATATGACAAACCAGATAGATCTACTGTCTCTATTATATTATGACAGACCAGATAGATCTACTGTCTCTATTATATTATGACAGACCAGATAGATCTACTGTCTCTATTATGTTATGACAGACCAGCTAGATCTCCTGTCTCTATTATATTATGACAGACCAGCTAGATCTACTGTCTCTATTATGTTATGACAGACCAGCTAGATCTCCTGTCTCTATTATATTATGACAGACCAGCTAGATCTACTGTCTCTATTATATTATGACAGACCAGCTAGATCTGCTGTCTCTATTATATTATGACAGACCAGTTTTATCTAGTGTCTCTATTATGACAGACCAGATAGATCTACTGTCTCATTTATAGTATGACAGACCAGCTAGATCTACACTCTCTATTATATTATGACAGACCAGCTAGATCTACTGTCTCTATTATATTATGACAGACCAGCTAGATCTACTGTCTCTATTATGTTATGACAGACCAGCTAGATCTCCTGTCTCTATTATATTATGACAGACCAGCTAGATCTACTGTCTCTATTATATTATGACAGACCAGCTAAATATACTGTCTCTATTATAATATGACAGACAAGCTAGATCTACTGTCTCTATTATATTTTGATAGACCAACTAGATCTACTGTCTCTATTATATTATGACAGACCAGCTAGATCTACTGTCTCTATTATAATATGACAGACCAGCTAGATCTACTGTCTCTATTGTATTATGACAGACCAGCTAGATCTACTGTCTCTATTATAATATGACAGACCAAATAGATCTACTGTCTCTATTATATTATGAAAGACCAGATAGATCTACTGTCTCTATTATATTATGATAGACCAACTAGATCTACTGTCTCTATTATATTATGACAGACCACCTAGATCTAATGTCTCTATTATAATATGACAAACCAGATAGATCTACTGTCTCTATTATATTATGACAGACCAGATAGATCTACTGTCTCTATTATATTATGACAGACCAGATAGATCTACTGTCTCTATTATGTTATGACAGACCAGCTAGATCTCCTGTCTCTATTATATTATGACAGACCAGCTAGATCTACTGTCTCTATTATATTATGACAGACCAGCTAGATCTGCTGTCTCTATTATATTATGACAGACCAGTTAGATCTAGTGTCTCTATTATGCCAGACCAGATAGATCTACTGTCTCATTTATAGTATGACAGACCAGCTAGATCTACACTCTCTATTATATTATGACAGACCAGCTAGATCTAGTGTCTCTATTATGACAGACCAGATAGATCTACTGTCTCATTTATAGTATGACAGACCAGCTAGATCTACTGTCTCTATTATATTATGACAGACCAGCTAGATCTACTGTCTCTATTATATTATGACAGACCAGTTAAATCTACTGTCTCTATTATATTATGACAGACCAGCTAGATCTACTGTCTCTATTATATTACGACAGACCAGCTAGATCTACTGTCTCTATTATATTATGACAGACCAGCTAGATCTGCTGTCTCTATTATATTATGACAGACCAGTTAGATCTAGTGTCTCTATTATATTATGACAGACCAGATAGATCTACTGTCTCATTTATAGTATGACAGACCAGCTAGATCTACACTCTCTATTATATTATGACAGACCAGCTAGATCTACTGTATCTATTATATTATGACAGACCAGCTAGATTTACTGTCTCTATTATATTATGACAAACCAGCTAGATCTGTCTATGATATTATGATAGACCAACTAGATCTACTGTCTCTATTATATTATGATAGACCAACTAGATCTACTGTCTCTATTATATTATGACAGACCAGCTAGATCTACTGTCTCTATTATAATATGACAGACCAGCTAGATCTATTGTCTCTATTATATTATGACAGACCAGCTAGATCTACTGTCTCTATTATATTATGACAGACCAGCTAGATCTACTCTCTCTATTATATTATGACAGACCAGTTAGATCTACTGTCTCTATTATATTATGACAGACCAGCTAGATCTACTGTCTCTATATTACGACAGACCAGCTAGATCTACTGTCTCTATTATATTATGACAGACCAACTAGATCTGCTGTCTCTATTATATTATGACAGACCAGCTAGATCTACTGTCTCATTTATATTATGACAGACCAGCTAGATCTACACTCTATATTATATTATGACAGACCAGCTAGATCTAGTGTCTCTATTATATTCTGACAGACCAGCCAGATCTACACTCTATATTATATTATGACAGACCAGATAGATCTACTGTATCTATTATATTATGACAGACCAGCCAGATCTACTGTATCTATTATATTATGACAGACCAGCTAGATCTCCTGTCTCTATTATATTATGACAGACCAGCTAGATATACTGTCTCTATTACAATATGACAGACAAGCTAGATCTACTGTCTCTATCATATTTTGATAGACCAACTAGATCTGCTGTCTCTATTATATTATGACAGACCAGTTAGATCTACTGTCTCTATTATATTATGACAGACCAGCTAGATCTACTGTCTCATTTATATTATGACAGACCAGCTAGATCTACACTCTATATTATATTATGACAGACCAGCTAGATTTACTGTCTCTATTATATTATTACAAACCAGATAGATCTGTCTATTATATTATGATAGACCAACTAGATCTACTGTCTCTATTATATTATGACAGACCGCCTAGATCTAATGTCTCTATTATAATATGACAGACAAGATAGATCTACTGTCTCTATTATATTATGACAGACCAGATAGATCTACTGTCTTCATTATATTATGACAGACCAGATAGATCTACTGTCTCTATTATGTTATGACAGACCAACTAGATCTCCTGTCTCTACTATATTATGACAGACCAGCTAGATCTACTGTCTCTATTATATTATGACAGACCAGATAGATCTACTGTATCTATTATATTATGACAGACCAGCCAGATCTACTGTATCTATTATATTATGACAGACCAGCTAGATCTCCTGTCTCTATTATATTATGACAGACCAGCTAGATATACTGTCTCTATTACAATATGACAGACAAGCTAGATCTAATGTCTCTATTATATTTTGATAGACCAACTAGATCTACTGTCTCTATTATATTATGACAGACCAGCTAGATCTACTGTCTCTATTATATTATGACAGACCAGCTAAATATACTGTCTCTATTATAATATGACAGACCAGCTAGATCTACTGTCTCTATTATATTTTGATAGACCAACTAGATCTACTGTCTCTATTATATTATGACAGACCAGCTAGATCTACTGTCTCTATTATAATATGACAGACCAGCTAGATCTACTGTCTCTATTGTATTATGACAGACCAGCTAGATCTACTTTCTCTATTATAATATGACAGACCAAATAGATCTACTGTCTCTATTATATTATGACAGACCAGATAGATCTACTGTCTCTATTATATTATGATAGACCAACTAGATCTACTGTCTCTATTATATTATGACAGACCACCTAGATCTAATGTCTCTATTATAATATGACAAACCAGATAGATCTACTGTCTCTATTATATTATGACAGACCAGATAGATCTACTGTCTCTATTATATTATGACAGACCAGATAGATCTACTGTCTCTATTATGTTATGACAGACCAGCTAGATCTCCTGTCTCTATTATATTATGACAGACCAGCTAGATCTACTGTCTCTATTATGTTATGACAGACCAGCTAGATCTCCTGTCTCTATTATATTATGACAGACCAGCTAGATCTACTGTCTCTATTATATTATGACAGACCAGCTAGATCTGCTGTCTCTATTATATTATGACAGACCAGTTAGATCTAGTGTCTCTATTATGACAGACCAGATAGATCTACTGTCTCATTTATAGTATGACAGACCAGCTAGATCTACACTCTCTATTATATTATGACAGACCAGCTAGATCTACTGTCTCTATTATATTATGACAGACCAGCTAGATCTACTGTCTCTATTATATTATGACAGACCAGTTAAATCTACTGTCTCTATTATATTATGACAGACCAGCTAGATCTACTGTCTCTATTATATTACGACAGACCAGCTAGATCTACTGTCTCTATTATATTATGACAGACCAGCTAGATCTGCTGTCTCTATTATATTATGACAGACCAGTTAGATCTAGTGTCTCTATTATATTATGACAGACCAGATAGATCTACTGTCTCATTTATAGTATGACAGACCAGCTAGATCTACACTCTCTATTATATTATGACAGACCAGCTAGATCTACTGTATCTATTATATTATGACAAACCAGCTAGATCTGTCTATGATATTATGATAGACCAACTAGATCTACTGTCTCTATTATATTATGATAGACCAACTAGATCTACTGTCTCTATTATATTATGACAGACCAGCTAGATCTACTGTCTCTATTATAATATGACAGACCAGCTAGATCTATTGTCTCTATTATATTATGACAGACCAGCTAGATCTACTGTCTCTATTATATTATGACAGACCAGCTAGATCTACTCTCTCTATTATATTATGACAGACCAGTTAGATCTACTGTCTCTATTATATTATGACAGACCAGCTAGATCTACTGTCTCTATATTACGACAGACCAGCTAGATCTACTGTCTCTATTATATTATGACAGACCAACTAGATCTGCTGTCTCTATTATATTATGACAGACCAGCTAGATATACTGTCTCATTTATATTATGACAGACCAGCTAGATCTACACTCTATATTATATTATGACAGACCAGCTAGATCTAGTGTCTCTATTATATTCTGACAGACCACCCAGATCTACACTCTATATTATATTATGACAGACCAGATAGATCTACTGTCTCTATTATATTATGACAGACCAGATAGATCTACTGTCTCTATTATGTTATGACAGACCATCTAGATCTCCTGTCTCTACTATATTATGACAGACCAGCTAGATCTACTGTCTCTATTATATTATGACAGACCAGATAGATCTACTGTATCTATTATATTATGACAGACCAGCCAGATCTACTGTATCTATTATATTATGACAGACCAGCTAGATATACTGTCTCTATTACAATATGACAGACAAGCTAGATCTACTGTCTCTATCATATTTTGATAGACCAACTAGATCTACTGTCTCTATTTCATTATGACAGACCAGCTAGATCTACTGTCTCTATTATAATATGACAGACCAGCTAGATCTACTGTCTCTATTATAATATGACAGACCAGCTAGATCTACTGTCTCTATTGTATTATGACAGACCAGCTAGATCTACTGTCTCTATTATAATATGACAGACCAGCTAGATCTACTATCTCTATTATACTATGACAGACCAAATAGATCTACTGTCTCTATTATATTATGACAGACCAGATAGATCTACTGTCTCTATTATATTATGATAGACCAACTAGATCTACTGTCTCTATTATATTATGACAGACCGCCTAGATCTAATGTCTCTATTATAATATGACAGACAAGATAGATCTACTGTCTCTATTATATTATGACAGACCAGATAGATCTACTGTCTCCATTATATTATGACAGACCAGATAGATCTACTGTCTCTATTATGTTATGACAGACCAACTAGATCTCCTGTCTCTACTATATTATGACAGACCAGCTAGATCTACTGTCTCTATTATATTATGACAGACCAGATAGATCTACTGTATCTATTATATTATGACAGACCAGCCAGATCTACTGTATCTATTATATTATGACAGACCAGCTAGATCTCCTGTCTCTATTATATTATGACAGACCAGCTAGATATACTGTCTCTATTACAATATGACAGACAAGCTAGATCTACTGTCTCTATTATATTTTGATAGACCAACTAGATCTACTGTCTCTATTATATTATGACAGACCAGCTAGATCTACTGTCTCTATTATATTATGACAGACCAGCTAAATATACTGTCTCTATTATAATATGACAGACCAGCTAGATCTACTGTCTCTATTATATTTTGATAGACCAACTAGATCTACTGTCTCTATTATATTATGACAGACCAGCTAGATCTACTGTCTCTATTATAATATGACAGACCAGCTAGATCTACTGTCTCTATTGTATTATGACAGACCAGCTAGATCTACTTTCTCTATTATAATATGACAGACCAAATAGATCTACTGTCTCTATTATATTATGACAGACCAGATAGATCTACTGTCTCTATTATATTATGATAGACCAACTAGATCTACTGTCTCTATTATATTATGACAGACCACCTAGATCTAATGTCTCTATTATAATATGACAAACCAGATAGATCTACTGTCTCTATTATATTATGACAGACCAGATAGATCTACTGTCTCTATTATGTTATGACAGACCAGCTAGATCTCCTGTCTCTATTATATTATGACAGACCAGCTAGATCTACTGTCTCTATTATGTTATGACAGACCAGCTAGATCTCCTGTCTCTATTATATTATGACAGACCAGCTAGATCTACTGTCTCTATTATATTTTGACAGACCAGCTAGATCTGCTGTCTCTATTATATTATGACAGACCAGTTAGATCTAGTGTCTCTATTATGACAGACCAGATAGATCTACTGTCTCATTTATAGTATGACAGACCAGCTAGATCTACACTCTCTATTATATTATGACAGACCAGCTAGATCTACTGTCTCTATTATATTATGACAGACCAGCTAGATCTACTGTCTCTATTATATTATGACAGACCAGTTAAATCTACTGTCTCTATTATATTATGACAGACCAGCTAGATCTACTGTCTCTATTATATTACGACAGACCAGCTAGATCTACTGTCTCTATTATATTATGACAGACCAGCTAGATCTGCTGTCTCTATTATATTATGACAGACCAGTTAGATCTAGTGTCTCTATTATATTATGACAGACCAGATAGATCTACTGTCTCATTTATAGTATGACAGACCAGCTAGATCTACACTCTCTATTATATTATGACAGACCAGCTAGATCTACTGTATCTATTATATTATGACAGACCAGCTAGATTTACTGTCTCTATTATATTATGACAAACCAGCTAGATCTGTCTATGATATTATGATAGACCAACTAGATCTACTGTCTCTATTATATTATGATAGACCAACTAGATCTACTGTCTCTATTATATTATCACAGACCAGCTAGATCTACTGTCTCTATTATAATATGACAGACCAGCTAGATCTATTGTCTCTATTATATTATGACAGACCAGCTAGATCTACTGTCTCTATTATATTATGACAGACCAGCTAGATCTACTCTCTCTATTATATTATGACAGACCAGTTAGATCTACTGTCTCTATTATATTATGACAGACCAGCTAGATCTACTGTCTCTATATTACGACAGACCAGCTAGATCTACTGTCTCTATTATATTATGACAGACCAACTAGATCTGCTGTCTCTATTATATTATGACAGACCAGCTAGATATACTGTCTCATTTATATTATGACAGACCAGCTAGATCTACACTCTATATTATATTATGACAGACCAGCTAGATCTAGTGTCTCTATTATATTCTGACAGACCACCCAGATCTACACTCTATATTATATTATGACAGACCAGATAGATCTACTGTCTCTATTATAATATGACAGACCAGATAGATCTACTGTCTCTATTATGTTATGACAGACCATCTAGATCTCCTGTCTCTACTATATTATGACAGACCAGCTAGATCTACTGTCTCTATTATATTATGACAGACCAGATAGATCTACTGTATCTATTATATTATGACAGACCAGCCAGATCTACTGTATCTATTATATTATGACAGACCAGCTAGATAAACTGTCTCTATTACAATATGACAGACAAGCTAGATCTACTGTCTCTATCATATTTTGATAGACCAACTAGATCTACTGTCTCTATTTCATTATGACAGACCAGCTAGATCTACTGTCTCTATTATAATATGACAGACCAGCTAGATCTACTGTCTCTATTATAATATGACAGACCAGCTAGATCTACTGTCTCTATTGTATTATGACAGACCAGCTAGATCTACTGTCTCTATTATAATATGACAGACCAGCTAGATCTACTATCTCTATTATACTATGACAGACCAAATAGATCTACTGTCTCTATTATATTATGACAGACCAGATAGATCTACTGTCTCTATTATATTATGATAGACCAACTAGATCTACTGTCTCTATTATATTATGACAGACCGCCTAGATCTAATGTCTCTATTATAATATGACAGACCAGATAGATCTACTGTCTCTATTATAATATGACAGACCAGCTAGATCTACTGTCTCTATTATACTATGACAGACCAAATAGATCTACTGTCTCTATTATATTATGCCAGACCAGATAGATCTACTGTCTCTATTATATTATGATAGACCAACTAGATCTACTGTCTCTATTATATTATGAAAGACCAGCTAGATATACTGTCTCTATTATATTATGACAGACCAGATAGATCTACTGTTACTATTATATTATGACAGACCAGCTAGATCTCCTGTCTCTATTATATTATGACAGACCAGCTAGATCTACTGTCTCTATTATATTATGACAGACCAGCTAGATCTGCTGTCTCTATTATATTATGACAGACCAGTTAGATCTAGTGTCTCTATTATGACAGACCAGATAGATCTACTGTCTCTATTATATTATGACAGACCAGCTAGATCTACTGTCTCTATTATATTATGACAGACCTGCTAGATCTACTGTCTCTATTATATTATGACAGACCAGTTAAATCTACTGTCTCTATTATATTATGACAGACCAGCTAGATCTACTGTCTCTATTATATTACGACAGACCAGCTAGATCTACTGTCTCTATTATATTATGACAGACCAGCTAGATCTGCTGTCTCTATTATATTATGACAGACCAGTTAGATCTAGTGTCTCTATTATATTATGACAGACCAGATAGATCTACTGTCTCATTTATAGTATGACAGACCAGCTAGATCTACACTCTCTATTATATTATGACAGACCAGCTAGATCTACTGTATCTATTATATTATGACAGACCAGCTAGATTTAATGTCTCTATTATATTATGACAAACCAGCTAGATCTGTCTATGATATTATGATAGACCAACTAGATCTACTGTCTCTATTATATTATGACAGACCAGCTAGATCTACTGTCTCTATTATATTATGACAGACCTGCTAGATCTAAAGTCTCTATTATATTATGACAGACCAGTTAAATCTACTGTCTCTATTATATTATGACAGACCAGCTAGATCTACTGTCTCTATTATATTACGACAGACCAGCTAGATCTACTGTCTCTATTATATTATGACAGACCAGCTAGATCTGCTGTCTCTATTATATTATGACAGACCAGTTAGATCTAGTGTCTCTATTATATTATGACAGACCAGATAGATCTACTGTCTCATTTATAGTATGACAGACCAGCTAGATCTACACTCTCTATTATATTATGACAGACCAGCTAGATCTACTGTATCTATTATATTATGACAGACCAGCTAGATTTAATGTCTCTATTATATTATGACAAACCAGCTAGATCTGTCTATGATATTATGATAGACCAACTAGATCTACTGTCTCTATTATATTATGATAGACCAACTAGATCTACTGTCTCTATTATATTATGACAGACCAGCTAGATCTACTGTCTCTATTATAATATGACAGACCAGCTAGATCTATTGTCTCTATTATATTATGACAGACCAGCTAGATCTACTGTCTCTATTATATTATGACAGACCAGCTAGATCTACTCTCTCTATTATATTATGACAGACCAGTTAGATCTACTGTCTCTATTATATTATGACAGACCAGCTAGATCTACTGTCTCTATATTACGACAGACCAGCTAGATCTACTGTCTCTATTATATTATGACAGACCAACTAGATCTGCTGTCTCTATTATATTATGACAGACCAGCTAGATATACTGTCTCATTTATATTATGACAGACCAGCTAGATCTACACTCTATATTATATTCTGACAGACCACCCAGATCTACACTCTATATTATATTATGACAGACCAGATAGATCTACTGTCTCTATTATATTATGACAGACCAGATAGATCTACTGTCTCTATTATGTTATGACAGACCATCTAGATCTCCTGTCTCTACTATATTATGACAGACCAGCTAGATCTACTGTCTCTATTATATTATGACAGACCAGATAGATCTACTGTATCTATTATATTATGACAGACCAGCCAGATCTACTGTATCTATTATATTATGACAGACCAGCCAGATCTACTGTATCTATTATATTATGACAGACCAGCTAGATATACTGTCTCTATTACAATATGACAGACAAGCTAGATCTACTGTCTCTATCATATTTTGATAGACCAACTAGATCTACTGTCTCTATTTCATTATGACAGACCAGCTAGATCTACTGTCTCTATTATAATATGACAGACCAGCTAGATCTACTGTCTCTATTATAATATGACAGACCAGCTAGATCTACTGTCTCTATTGTATTATGACAGACCAGCTAGATCTACTGTCTCTATTATAATATGACAGACCAGCTAGATCTACTATCTCTATTATACTATGACAGACCAAATAGATCTACTGTCTCTATTATATTATGACAGACCAGATAGATCTACTGTCTCTATTATATTATGATAGACCAACTAGATCTACTGTCTCTATTATATTATGACAGACCGCCTAGATCTAATGTCTCTATTATAATATGACAGACCAGATAGATCTACTGTCTCTATTATAATATGACAGACCAGCTAGATCTACTGTCTCTATTATACTATGACAGACCAAATAGATCTACTGTCTCTATTATATTATGCCAGACCAGATAGATCTACTGTCTCTATTGTATTATGATAGACCAACTAGATCTACTGTCTCTATTATATTATGAAAGACCGCCTAGATCTAATGTCTCTATTATAATATGACAGACCAGATAGATCTACTGTTACTATTATATTATGACAGACCAGATAGATCTACTGTCTCTATTATATTATGACAGACCAGATAGATCTACTGTCTCATTTATAGTATGACAGACCAGCTAGATCTACACTCTCTATTATATTATGACAGACCAGCTAGATCTACTGTATCTATTATATTATGACAGACCAGCTAGATTTACTGTCTCTATTATATTATGACAAACCAGCTAGATCTGTGTATGATATTATGATAGACCAACTAGATCTACTGTCTCTATTATATTATGATAGACCAACTAGATCTACTGTCTCTATTATATTATGACAGACCAGCTAGATCTACTGTCTCTATTATAATATGACAGACCAGCTAGATCTATTGTCTCTATTATATTATGACAGACCAGCTAGATCTACTGTCTCTATTATATTATGACAGACCAGCTAGATCTACTCTCTCTATTATATTATGACAGACCAGTTAGATCTACTGTCTCTATTATATTATGACAGACCAGCTAGATCTACTGTCTCTATATTACGACAGAGCAGCTAGATCTACTGTCTCTATTATATTATGACAGACCAACTAGATCTGCTGTCTCTATTATATTATGACAGACCAGCTAGATATACTGTCTCATTTATATTATGACAGACCAGCTAGATCTACACTCTATATTATATTATGACAGACCAGCTAGATCTAGTGTCTCTATTATATTCTGACAGACCGCCTAGATCTAATGTCTCTATTATAATATGACAGACCAGATAGATCTACTGTCTCTATTATAATATGACAGACCAGCTAGATCTACTGTCTCTATTATACTATGACAGACCAAATAGATCTACTGTCTCTATTATATTATGCCAGACCAGATAGATCTACTTTCTCTATTATAATATGACAGACCAAATAGATCTACTGTCTCTATTATATTATGACAGACCAGCTAGATCTACTTTCTCTATTATAATATGACAGACCAAATAGATCTACTGTCTCTATTATATTATGACAGACCAGATAGATCTACTGTCTCTATTATATTATGATAGACCAACTAGATCTACTGTCTCTATTATATTATGACAGACCACCTAGATCTAATGTCTCTATTATAATATGACAAACCAGATAGATCTACTGTCTCTATTATATTATGACAGACCAGATAGATCTACTGTCTCTATTATGTTATGACAGACCAGCTAGATCTCCTGTCTCTATTATATTATGACAGACCAGCTAGATCTACTGTCTCTATTATGTTATGACAGACCAGCTAGATCTCCTGTCTCTATTATATTATGACAGACCAGCTAGATCTACTGTCTCTATTATATTTTGACAGACCAGCTAGATCTGCTGTCTCTATTATATTATGACAGACCAGTTAGATCTAGTGTCTCTATTATGACAGACCAGATAGATCTACTGTCTCATTTATAGTATGACAGACCAGCTAGATCTACACTCTCTATTATATTATGACAGACCAGCTAGATCTACTGTCTCTATTATATTATGACAGACCAGCTAGATCTACTGTCTCTATTATATTATGACAGACCAGTTAAATCTACTGTCTCTATTATATTATGACAGACCAGCTAGATCTACTGTCTCTATTATATTACGACAGACCAGCTAGATCTACTGTCTCTATTATATTATGACAGACCAGCTAGATCTGCTGTCTCTATTATATTATGACAGACCAGTTAGATCTAGTGTCTCTATTATATTATGACAGACCAGATAGATCTACTGTCTCATTTATAGTATGACAGACCAGCTAGATCTACACTCTCTATTATATTATGACAGACCAGCTAGATCTACTGTATCTATTATATTATGACAGACCAGCTAGATTTACTGTCTCTATTATATTATGACAAACCAGCTAGATCTGTCTATGATATTATGATAGACCAACTAGATCTACTGTCTCTATTATATTATGATAGACCAACTAGATCTACTGTCTCTATTATATTATGACAGACCAGCTAGATCTACTGTCTCTATTATAATATGACAGACCAGCTAGATCTATTGTCTCTATTATATTATGACAGACCAGCTAGATCTACTGTCTCTATTATATTATGACAGACCAGCTAGATCTACTCTCTCTATTATATTATGACAGACCAGTTAGATCTACTGTCTCTATTATATTATGACAGACCAGCTAGATCTACTGTCTCTATATTACGACAGACCAGCTAGATCTACTGTCTCTATTATATTATGACAGACCAACTAGATCTGCTGTCTCTATTATATTATGACAGACCAGCTAGATATACTGTCTCATTTATATTATGACAGACCAGCTAGATCTACACTCTATATTATATTATGACAGACCAGCTAGATCTAGTGTCTCTATTATATTCTGACAGACCACCCAGATCTACACTCTATATTATATTATGACAGACCAGATAGATCTACTGTCTCTATTATAATATGACAGACCAGATAGATCTACTGTCTCTATTATGTTATGACAGACCATCTAGATCTCCTGTCTCTACTATATTATGACAGACCAGCTAGATCTACTGTCTCTATTATATTATGACAGACCAGATAGATCTACTGTATCTATTATATTATGACAGACCAGCCAGATCTACTGTATCTATTATATTATGACAGACCAGCTAGATAAACTGTCTCTATTACAATATGACAGACAAGCTAGATCTACTGTCTCTATCATATTTTGATAGACCAACTAGATCTACTGTCTCTATTTCATTATGACAGACCAGCTAGATCTACTGTCTCTATTATAATATGACAGACCAGCTAGATCTACTGTCTCTATTATAATATGACAGACCAGCTAGATCTACTGTCTCTATTGTATTATGACAGACCAGCTAGATCTACTGTCTCTATTATAATATGACAGACCAGCTAGATCTACTATCTCTATTATACTATGACAGACCAAATAGATCTACTGTCTCTATTATATTATGACAGACCAGATAGATCTACTGTCTCTATTATATTATGATAGACCAACTAGATCTACTGTCTCTATTATATTATGACAGACCGCCTAGATCTAATGTCTCTATTATAATATGACAGACCAGATAGATCTACTGTCTCTATTATAATATGACAGACCAGCTAGATCTACTGTCTCTATTATACTATGACAGACCAAATAGATCTACTGTCTCTATTATATTATGCCAGACCAGATAGATCTACTGTCTCTATTATATTATGATAGACCAACTAGATCTACTGTCTCTATTATATTATGAAAGACCAGCTAGATATACTGTCTCTATTATATTATGACAGACCAGATAGATCTACTGTTACTATTATATTATGACAGACCAGCTAGATCTCCTGTCTCTATTATATTATGACAGACCAGCTAGATCTACTGTCTCTATTATATTATGACAGACCAGCTAGATCTGCTGTCTCTATTATATTATGACAGACCAGTTAGATCTAGTGTCTCTATTATGACAGACCAGATAGATCTACTGTCTCTATTATATTATGACAGACCAGCTAGATCTACTGTCTCTATTATATTATGACAGACCTGCTAGATCTACTGTCTCTATTATATTATGACAGACCAGTTAAATCTACTGTCTCTATTATATTATGACAGACCAGCTAGATCTACTGTCTCTATTATATTACGACAGACCAGCTAGATCTACTGTCTCTATTATATTATGACAGACCAGCTAGATCTGCTGTCTCTATTATATTATGACAGACCAGTTAGATCTAGTGTCTCTATTATATTATGACAGACCAGATAGATCTACTGTCTCATTTATAGTATGACAGACCAGCTAGATCTACACTCTCTATTATATTATGACAGACCAGCTAGATCTACTGTATCTATTATATTATGACAGACCAGCTAGATTTAATGTCTCTATTATATTATGACAAACCAGCTAGATCTGTCTATGATATTATGATAGACCAACTAGATCTACTGTCTCTATTATATTATGACAGACCAGCTAGATCTACTGTCTCTATTATATTATGACAGACCTGCTAGATCTACTGTCTCTATTATATTATGACAGACCAGTTAAATCTACTGTCTCTATTATATTATGACAGACCAGCTAGATCTACTGTCTCTATTATATTACGACAGACCAGCTAGATCTACTGTCTCTATTATATTATGACAGACCAGCTAGATCTGCTGTCTCTATTATATTATGACAGACCAGTTAGATCTAGTGTCTCTATTATATTATGACAGACCAGATAGATCTACTGTCTCATTTATAGTATGACAGACCAGCTAGATCTACACTCTCTATTATATTATGACAGACCAGCTAGATCTACTGTATCTATTATATTATGACAGACCAGCTAGATTTAATGTCTCTATTATATTATGACAAACCAGCTAGATCTGTCTATGATATTATGATAGACCAACTAGATCTACTGTCTCTATTATATTATGATAGACCAACTAGATCTACTGTCTCTATTATATTATGACAGACCAGCTAGATCTACTGTCTCTATTATAATATGACAGACCAGCTAGATCTATTGTCTCTATTATATTATGACAGACCAGCTAGATCTACTGTCTCTATTATATTATGACAGACCAGCTAGATCTACTCTCTCTATTATATTATGACAGACCAGTTAGATCTACTGTCTCTATTATATTATGACAGACCAGCTAGATCTACTGTCTCTATATTACGACAGACCAGCTAGATCTACTGTCTCTATTATATTATGACAGACCAACTAGATCTGCTGTCTCTATTATATTATGACAGACCAGCTAGATATACTGTCTCATTTATATTATGACAGACCAGCTAGATCTACACTCTATATTATATTCTGACAGACCACCCAGATCTACACTCTATATTATATTATGACAGACCAGATAGATCTACTGTCTCTATTATATTATGACAGACCAGATAGATCTACTGTCTCTATTATGTTATGACAGACCATCTAGATCTCCTGTCTCTACTATATTATGACAGACCAGCTAGATCTACTGTCTCTATTATATTATGACAGACCAGATAGATCTACTGTATCTATTATATTATGACAGACCAGCCAGATCTACTGTATCTATTATATTATGACAGACCAGCCAGATCTACTGTATCTATTATATTATGACAGACCAGCTAGATATACTGTCTCTATTACAATATGACAGACAAGCTAGATCTACTGTCTCTATCATATTTTGATAGACCAACTAGATCTACTGTCTCTATTTCATTATGACAGACCAGCTAGATCTACTGTCTCTATTATAATATGACAGACCAGCTAGATCTACTGTCTCTATTATAATATGACAGACCAGCTAGATCTACTGTCTCTATTGTATTATGACAGACCAGCTAGATCTACTGTCTCTATTATAATATGACAGACCAGCTAGATCTACTATCTCTATTATACTATGACAGACCAAATAGATCTACTGTCTCTATTATATTATGACAGACCAGATAGATCTACTGTCTCTATTATATTATGATAGACCAACTAGATCTACTGTCTCTATTATATTATGACAGACCGCCTAGATCTAATGTCTCTATTATAATATGACAGACCAGATAGATCTACTGTCTCTATTATAATATGACAGACCAGCTAGATCTACTGTCTCTATTATACTATGACAGACCAAATAGATCTACTGTCTCTATTATATTATGCCAGACCAGATAGATCTACTGTCTCTATTGTATTATGATAGACCAACTAGATCTACTGTCTCTATTATATTATGAAAGACCGCCTAGATCTAATGTCTCTATTATAATATGACAGACCAGATAGATCTACTGTTACTATTATATTATGACAGACCAGATAGATATACTGTCTCTATTATATTATGACAGACCAGATAGATCTACTGTCTCTATTATATTATGACAGACCAGATAGATCTACTGTCTCATTTATAGTATGACAGACCAGCTAGATCTACACTCTCTATTATATTATGACAGACCAGCTAGATCTACTGTATCTATTATATTATGACAGACCAGCTAGATTTACTGTCTCTATTATATTATGACAAACCAGCTAGATCTGTGTATGATATTATGATAGACCAACTAGATCTACTGTCTCTATTATATTATGATAGACCAACTAGATCTACTGTCTCTATTATATTATGACAGACCAGCTAGATCTACTGTCTCTATTATAATATGACAGACCAGCTAGATCTATTGTCTCTATTATATTATGACAGACCAGCTAGATCTACTGTCTCTATTATATTATGACAGACCAGCTAGATCTACTCTCTCTATTATATTATGACAGACCAGTTAGATCTACTGTCTCTATTATATTATGACAGACCAGCTAGATCTACTGTCTCTATATTACGACAGAGCAGCTAGATCTACTGTCTCTATTATATTATGACAGACCAACTAGATCTGCTGTCTCTATTATATTATGACAGACCAGCTAGATATACTGTCTCATTTATATTATGACAGACCAGCTAGATCTACACTCTATATTATATTATGACAGACCAGCTAGATCTAGTGTCTCTATTATATTCTGACAGACCGCCTAGATCTAATGTCTCTATTATAATATGACAGACCAGATAGATCTACTGTCTCTATTATAATATGACAGACCAGCTAGATCTACTGTCTCTATTATACTATGACAGACCAAATAGATCTACTGTCTCTATTATATTATGCCAGACCAGATAGATCTACTGTCTCTATTGTATTATGATAGACCAACTAGATCTACTGTCTCTATTATATTATGAAAGACCGCCTAGATCTAATGTCTCTATTATAATATGACAGACCAGATAGATCTACTGTTACTATTATATTATGACAGACCAGATAGATATACTGTCTCTATTATATTATGACAGACCAGATAGATCTACTGTCTCTATTATATTATGACAGACCAGATAGATCTACTGTCTCATTTATAGTATGACAGACCAGCTAGATCTACACTCTCTATTATATTATGACAGACCAGCTAGATCTACTGTATCTATTATATTATGACAGACCAGCTAGATTTACTGTCTCTATTATATTATGACAAACCAGCTAGATCTGTGTATGATATTATGATAGACCAACTAGATCTACTGTCTCTATTATATTATGATAGACCAACTAGATCTACTGTCTCTATTATATTATGACAGACCAGCTAGATCTACTGTCTCTATTATAATATGACAGACCAGCTAGATCTATTGTCTCTATTATATTATGACAGACCAGCTAGATCTACTGTCTCTATTATATTATGACAGACCAGCTAGATCTACTCTCTCTATTATATTATGACAGACCAGTTAGATCTACTGTCTCTATTATATTATGACAGACCAGCTAGATCTACTGTCTCTATATTACGACAGAGCAGCTAGATCTACTGTCTCTATTATATTATGACAGACCAACTAGATCTGCTGTCTCTATTATATTATGACAGACCAGCTAGATATACTGTCTCATTTATATTATGACAGACCAGCTAGATCTACACTCTATATTATATTATGACAGACCAGCTAGATCTAGTGTCTCTATTATATTCTGACAGACCAGCTAGATCTACTGTCTCATTTATATTATGACAGACCAGCTAGATCTACACTCTATATTATATTATGACAGACCAGCTAGATCTACTGTCTCTATTATATTCTGACAGACCAGCCAGATCTACTGTATCTATTATATTATGACAGACCAGCTAGATCTACTATCTCTATATTACGACAGACCAGCTAGATCTACTGTCTCTATTATATTATGACAGACCAACTAGATCTGCTGTCTCTATTATATTATGACAGACCAGTTAGATCTACTGTCTCTATTATATTATGACAGACCAGCTAGATCTACTGTCTCATTTATATTATGACAGACCAGCTAGATCTACACTCTATATTATATTATGACAGACCAGCTAGATCTACTGTCTCTATTATATTCTGACAGACCAGCCAGATCTACTGTATCTATTATATTATGACAGACCAGCTAGATTTACTGTCTCTATTATATTATGACAAACCAGCTAGATCTTTCTATGATATTATGATAGACCAACTAGATCTACTGTCTCTATTATATTATGACAGACCAACTAGATCTAATGTCTCTATTATAATATGACAGACAAGATAGATCTACTGTCTCTATTATATTATGACAGACCAGATAGATCTACTGTCTCCATTATATTATGACAGACCAGATAGATTTACTGTCTCTATTATGTTATGACAGACCAGCTAGATCTCCTGTCTCTACTATATTATGACAGACCAGCTAGATCTACTGTCTCTATTATATTATGACAGACCAGCCAGATCTACTGTATCTATTATATTATGACAGACCAGCTAGATCTCCTGTCTCTATTATATTATGACTGACCAGCTAGATATACTGTCTCTATTACAATATGACAGACAAGCTAGATCTACTGTCTCTATTATATTTTGATAGACCAACTAGATCTACTGTCTCTATTATATTATGACAGACCAGCTAGATCTACTGTCTCTATTATAATATGACAGACCAGCTAGATCTACTGTCTCTATTGTATTATGACAGACCAGCTAGATCTACTGTCTCTATTATAATAGGACAGACCAGCTAGATCTACTGTCTCTATTATACTATGACAGACCAAATAGATCTACTGTCTCTATTATATTATGACAGACCAGATAGATCTACTGTCTCTATTATATTATGATAGACCAACTAGATCTACTGTCTCTATTATATTATGACAGACCGCCTAGATCTAATGTCTCTATTATAATATGACAGACCAGATAGATCTACTGTTACTATTATATTATGACAGACCAGATAGATATACTGTCTCTATTATATTATGACAGACCAGATAGATCTACTGTCTCTATTATGTTATGACAGACCAGCTAGATCTCCTGTCTCTATTATATTATGACAGACCAGCTAGATCTACTGTCTCTATTATATTATGACAGACCAGCCAGATCTGCTCTCTCTATTATATTATGGCATACCAGCTAGATCTACTGTCTTATATTATATAATGACAGACCAGCTAGATCTACTGTCTCTATTATATCATGACAGACCAGTTAGATCTACTGTCTCTATTATATTATGACAGACCAGCTAGATCTACTGTCTCTATTATATTACGACAGACCAGCTAGATCTACTGTCTCTATAATATTATGACAGACCAGCTAGATCTGCTGTCTCTATTATATTATGACAGACCAGATAGATCTAGTGTCTCTATTATATTATGACAGACCAGATAGATCTACACTCTCTATTATATTATGACAGACCAGCTAGATCTACTGTCTCTATTATATTCTGACAGACCAGCTAGATCTACTGTCTCTATTATATTATGACAGACCAGCTAGATCTACTGTCTCGATTGTATTATGACAGACCAGCTATATCTACTGTCTCTATTATATTATGACAGACCAGCTAGATCTACTGTCTCATTTATATTATGACAGACCAGGTAGATCTACTGTCTCCATTATATTATGACAGACCAGCTAGATCTACTGTCTCTATTATATTATGACAAACCAGCTAGATCTACTGTCTCTATTATATTATGACAGACCAGCTAGATCTACTGTCTCTATTATATTATCATAGACACACTAGATCTACTGTCTCTATTGTATTATGACAGACCAGCTAGATCTACTGTCTCTATTATATTATGACAGACCAGCTAGATCTGCTGTCTCTATTATATTATGACAGACCAGTTAGATCTAGTGTCTCTATTATATTATGACAGACCAGATAGATCTACTGTCTCATTTATAGTATGACAGACCAGCTAGATCTACACTCTCTATTATATTATGACAGACCAGCTAGATCTACTGTCTCTATTATATTCTGACAGACCAGCCAGATCTACTGTATCTATTATATTATGACAGACCAGCTAGATTTACTGTCTCTATTATATTATGACAAACCAGCTAGATCTTTCTATGATATTGTGATAGACCAACTAGATCTACTGTCTCTATTATATTATGATAGACCAACTAGATCTACTGTCTCTATTATATTATGACAGACCAGCTAGATCTACTGTCTCTATTATAATATGACAGACCAGCTAGATCTAATGTCTATATTATACTATGACAGACCAAATAGATCTACTGTCTCTATTATATTATGACAGACCAGCTAGATCTACTCTCTCTATTATAATATGACAGACCAGCTAGATCTATTGTCTCTATTATATTATGACAGACCAGCTAGATCTACTGTCTCTATTATATTATGACAGACCAGCTAGATCTACTCTCTCTATTATATTATGACAGACCAGTTAGATCTACTGTCTCTATTATATTATGACAGACCAGCTAGATCTACTGTCTCTATATTATGACAGACCAGCTAGATCTACTGTCTCTATTATATTATGACAGACCAACTAGATCTGCTGTCTCTATTATATTATGACAGACCAGTTAGATCTACTGTCTCTATTATATTATGACAGACCAGCTAGATCTACTGTCTCATTTATATTATGACAGACCAGCTAGATCTACACTCTATATTATATTATGACAGACCAGCTAGATCTACTGTCTCTATTATATTCTGACAGACCAGCCAGATCTACTGTATCTTTTATATTATGACAGACCAGCTAGATTTACTGTCTCTATTATATTATGACAAACCAGCTAGATCTTTCTATGATATTATGATAGACCAACTAGATCTACTGTCTCTATTATATTATGACAGACCAACTAGATCTAATGTCTCTATTATAATATGACAGACAAGATAGATCTACTGTCTCTATTATATTATGACAGACCAGATAGATCTACTGTCTCCATTATATTATGACAGACCAGATAGATTTACTGTCTCTATTATGTTATGACAGACCAGCTAGATCTCCTGTCTCTACTATATTATGACAGACCAGCTAGATCTACTGTCTCTATTATATTATGACAGACCAGCCAGATCTACTGTATCTATTATATTATGACAGACCAGCTAGATCTCCTGTCTCTATTATATTATGACAGACCAGCTAGATATACTGTCTCTATTACAATATGACAGACAAGCTAGATCTACTGTCTCTATTATATTTTGATAGACCAACTAGATCTACTGTCTCTATTATATTATGACAGACCAGCTAGATCTACTGTCTCTATTATAATATGACAGACCAGCTAGATCTACTGTCTCTATTGTATTATGACAGACCAGCTAGATCTACTGTCTCTATTATAATAGGACAGACCAGCTAGATCTACTGTCTCTATTATACTATGACAGACCAAATAGATCTACTGTCTCTATTATATTATGACAGACCAGATAGATCTACTGTCTCTATTATATTATGATAGACCAGATAGATCTGCTGTCTCTATTATATTATGACAGACCAGATAGATCTAGTGTCTCTATTATATTATGACAGATCAGCTAGATCTACTGTCTCTATTATATTATTACAGACCAGCTAGATCTACTCTCTCTATTATAATATGACAGACCAGCTAGATCTACTGTCTTATATTATATTATGACAGACCAGCTAGATCTACTGTCTCTATTATATCATGACAGACCAGTTAGATCTACTCTCTCTATTATAATATGACAGACCAGTTAGATCTACTGTCTCTATTATATTAAGACAGACCAGCTAGATCTACTGTCTCTATTATATTATGACAGACCAGCTAGATCTGCTGTCTCTCTTATATTATGACAGACCAGTTAGATCTACTGTCTCTATTTTATTATGACAGACCAGCTAGATCTACTGTCTCTATTATATTATGACAGACCAGCTAGATCTACTCTCTCTATTGTATTATGACAGAACAGCTAGATCTACTGGCTCTATTATATTATGACAGACCAGCTAGATCTACTGTCTCTATTATATTATGACAGACCAGCTAGATCTACTGTCTCTATTGTATTATGACAGACCAGCTAGATCTACTGTCTCTATTATATTATGACAGACCAACTAGATCTACTGTCTCATTTATCTTATGACAGACCAGGTAGATCTCCTGTCTCCATTATATTATGACAGACCAGATAGATCTACTGTCTCTATTATATTATGACAAACCAGCTAGATCTACTGTCTCTATTATATTATGACAGACCAGCTAGATCTACTGTCTCTATTATATTATCATAGACACACTAGATCTACTGTCTCTATTGTATTATGACAGACCAGCTAGATCTACTGTCTCTATTATATTATGACAGACCAGCTAGATCTGCTGTCTCTATTATATTATGACAGACCAGCTAGATCTACTGTCTTTACTATATTATGACAGACCAGCTAGATCTACTGTCTCTATTATATTATGACAGACCAGCTATATCTACTGTCTCTATTATATTATGATAGACGAACTAGATCTACTGTCCCTATTATATTATGACAGACCAGCTAGATCTACTGTCTTTACTATATTATGACAGACCAGATAGATCTAATGTCTCTATTATATTATGACAAAGCTATATCTACTGTCTCTATTATATTATGACAGACCAGCTAGATCTACTGTCTCTATGTATCTATTATATGATGACAGACCAGCTAGATCTACTGTCTATGTTATATTATGACAGACCAACTAGATCTACTGTGTATGTTATATTATGACAGACCAGCTAGAATTACTGTCTCTATTATATTATGACAGACCAGCTGGATCTACTGGCACTATTATATTATGACAGACAAGCTAGATCTATTGTCTCATTTAAATTATGACAGACAAGCTAGATCTACACTCTCTGTTTTATTATGACAGACCACTTAGCTCTACTGTCTCTATTGTATTATGACAAACCAGCTAGATCTACTGTCTCTATTATAATATGACAGACCAGCTAGATCTACTGTCTCTATTATATGATGACAAACCAGCTAGATCTACACTCTCTATTATATTATGACATACCAGCTAGATCTACTGTCTCTATTATATTATGACAGACCAGCTGGATGTACTGTCTCTATGTCTCTATTATATAATGACAGACCAGCTAGATCTACAGTCTCTATTATATTATGACAGACCAGCTAGATCTACTGTCTCTATTATATTATGACAGACCAGCTAGATCTACTGTCTCTATTATATTATGACAGACCAACTAGATCTACTGTCTCTATTATATTATGACAGACCAGCTAGATGTACTGTCTCTATGTCTCTATTGTATTATGACAGACCAGCTAGATCTACTGTCTCTATTATATTATGACAGACCAGCTAGATTTACTGTCTCCATTATATTATGACAGACCAGCTAGATCTACTGTCTCTTTTATATTATGACAAACCAGCTAGATCTACTGTCTCTTTTATATTATGACAAACCAGCTAGATCTACAGTCTCTATTATATTATGACAGACCAGCTAGATCTACTGTATCTATTATATTATGACAGACCAGCTAGATCTACTGTCTATTTTATATTATGACAGACCAGCTAGATCTACTGTCTATGTTATATTATGACAGACCAACTATATCTACTGTCTATGTTATGTTTTGACAGACCAGTTACATCTACTGTCTCTGTTGTATTATGACAGACCAGCTATGGCACTCTGGTTATTCCCTATGGACCCTGGTTATTCCCTATGGCACTCTGGTTATTCCCTATGGACCCTGGTTTTTCCCTATTGCACCCTGGTTTTTCCCTATTGCACCCTGGTTATTCCCTATGGACCCTGGTTATTCCCTATTGCACCCTGGTTATTCCCTATTGCACCCTGGTTATTCCCAATGCCACCATGGCTATTCCCTATGGCACCAATGGCTATTCCCTATGGCACCCTTGTTATTCCCTATGGCACCATGGCTATTCCCTATGGCACACTGGTTATTCCCTATGGCACCATGGCTATTCCCTATGGCACCCTGGTTATTCCCTATGCACCCTGGTTATTCCCTATGGCACCCTGGTTATTCCCTATGGCACCATGGCTATTCCCTATGGCACCCTGGGTATTCCCTATGCACACTGGTTAGTCCCTATGGCACCCTGGTTATTCCCTATGGCACCCTGGTTATTCCCTATGGACCCTGGTCGAAAGTCATGCACTATAAATGGAATAGGCTTCCATATCTCTCGGTCTCTCTCTCCTCTCCTCTCCTCTCCTCTCCTCTCCTCTCCTCTCCTCTCCTCTCCTCTCCTCTCCTCTCCTCTCCTCTCTCACTTCATTTCAATTTCAGGGCTTTATTAGCATGGGAAACATATGTTTACATTGCCAAAGCACCTAAAGTATGTAATAAACGAAAGTGAAATAAGCAATAAAAATATTATAGTAAACAGTACACTCACAAAAGTTCTCTCTCTCCTTCTGTCTCTCCCTCTCTCTCTCTCTCTCTCTCTTTCTGTCTCTCCCTCTCGCTCTCTCTCTCTCTTTCTGTCTCTCTCTCTCTCTCTCCCCCCCCCCCCCGCCCCCCCACCTCTCTGGCTGAAGTCTGGTCTCTAGTTCCACATCCTTGCCAGGACCTTCATCCTGGCAGGATGCCAGAAACCGAGAGAGACAGAGGATAGAGGGAGGAGGCGGTGGTGAACGGCCAACAGTCAAATTACAGTACGCAGGATTCTCTTCCTCAGTTTTCATCAACATTCAGCCAGTAATATATACCATGTCATCTCATCGGAGGAGTGTGATTGAAAAGATTTAGCCTGGGTCCAAAATGGCACCCTGTCCCCTTTACAGAGTCTGTGGTCTATATAAATGGCACCCTGTCCCCTTTACAGAGTCTGTGAACTCAATGACAGTGTGGTAGAACTCATGACAGTGTGGTAGAACTCCGTGATGGTGTGGTAGAACCCCATGACGGTGTGGTAGAACCCCGTGACGGTGTGGCAGAACCCGTGACGGTGAGGTAGAACTCCATGACGGTTCGAAATAACTCCATGACGGTTCGAAATAACTCCATGACGGTTCAAAATAACTCTATAACGGGATTCGATAGAACTCCATAACGGTTTGATAGAACTCCATAACGGGAATCGATAGAACTCCATAACGGTTCGATAGAACTCCATAACGGTTCGATAGAACTCCATAACGGTTCGATAAAACTCATTGACGGTTCGATAAAACTCCCTAACGGGATTCGATAGAACTCCATAACGGTTCGATAGAACTCCATAACGGTTCGATAAATCTCATTGACGGTTCGATAAAACTCCATAACGGTTCGATAAAACTCATTGACGGTTCGATAAAACTCCCTAACGGGATTCGATAGAACTCCATAACGGTTCGATAGAACTCCATAACGGTTCGATAAATCTCATTGACGGTTCGATAAAACTCCATAACGGTTCGATAAAACTCATTGACGGTTCGATAAAACTCCCTAACGCGATTCGATAGAACTCCATAACGGTTCGATAGAACTCCATGACGGTTCGATAGAACTCCATAATGGTTCGATAAAACTCCATAACGGTTCGATAAAACTCATTGACGGTTCGATAAAACTCCCTAACGGGATTCGATAGAACTCCATAACGGTTCGATAGAACTCCATAACGGTTCGATAAATCTCATTGACGGTTCGATAAAACTCCATAACGGTTCGATAAAACTCATT